>NC_060207.1:104948500-105253000 GCF_021130785.1 Homalodisca vitripennis
TTCTTACACATAATTATCGTAAAACGGAAAATAAAAAACACATAAGCCTTTATGAAAGTAATAATGAAATTATGCTGACATTGAAACCAAAGCAGCGGAGTTCAATTAACTCCCCTCTGTTCTCTTAAAGACTTCCACTTTGCATTCTGTGTTCCACCGAGAATAGTTGAGTTTCATTGTCATTTACCAAACATAGTTGAACATACTGTTAATTAGTTTGCCGTCTTTGCAAGTTCAATTCTTACTAAATCAGAACCATATTAAACTCCTCACTGTAGAAGTAGGTCTTTTTTTCCTGCCAGATTGTAATTACAGAAACATATACAAAACGGATTACATTTCCTATTCGCTATTGTCTTAAAGGAATGAAACAAAGCGCAATAACTAAATAACTACGCTGATGTTAGGCTTATTTGGTGGAGAAGTTTAGTAAATTACAGCACTGATTGTATTAACAGTTCACTATTTTTATACATGTAATAATATAAGGCAATTTATTAAAAATGGCAATGCCAATATCTTGTTTAACATGCACACGTAAAGTTATAAAGTATTCGCACTGAATTTCATTCTTGCTCCATATGATCCTCAGTTCAAGAAGTGTTATTCAGCTTAGTCGTTTTAGCTTGATTTATACTGTATATGACAAAAAAACTTGGATGTTGCCTTAGCTTTTCATCAACACTCAAAATGAAAAACATTCCAGGTTTCACAAAGTGAACCTTTAGAATTTGTGATCAATATTGCCTAATGTAAGTCTTGCCTATTAATTGGAAAACAAACATAAATCCAGTTTTTAACGTCCAAAAAATTATTTTTGCTCAATCGAAATTCTGATACGATTTCTGTTCAGTAAAAACAGATGTAAACTGTGCTTCAAAAATTGTTTGCAACAAATCTTTTGAAGGTGCTGTTAATAGATTGGAGGACATGTAAAGGTATGAATAACATTTCAAAACATTAGAATATGGAACTCCGCTGATTAAACTAAATGAACACATGTACTATTTCTTTTGGAATCTAACACATTTTTTTAAAAATTACAAGGATATATAAAACTTTGTGTAGAATTATAACGTTAAATCAAGTACAACCATACATGTACAAGGGAACACTCTTACATTAATATTGAAACAGTTTTATACATTTTTGTAAACTGAATTCAACGATCGAACATGGAGAAATTAAGCATTGTGTGAAATCATGAGGTAAAATCAATAAACATTTAGAAATAATATAATTTGTTGCAGTAAATATTTGCGTCCAAACTTATAAAAATAAATTGGGAAGCAAACTGTGAAAAATCCATCGAAAAAGTGTTTTTGTCTTTTAATCATTAAAACAGATCAAAGTTTGATCGTGATCACTCAAAAAACACGCTTCTTGAAAAAATTCAGACAAACATTAGAATTTCGATTGAGCAAATATAATTTTGTGGACGTTAAAAAACAAGATTTTAGTTTAACGACTAGGTCACCTCTGAGCAACCAATTACATTACTAATGGTTACCACTTAATAAAAAGCGCAAGCAACTGTAAACTTTTCAAGAATTATTGAAAACTATTATTTAATTGTTTGATAATAACAATTTAAATTAATTACTATTGTACATTTATATTGGAATTACTAAGTTATATATAGTTTTGGAGTTAAATTATGTGGTATGCATGCCATTACTAAATTATTTTTAAACCATAGTATTTTAGCACTATAGTAATGTTATTAGTAAAACAGTATAACTCCACACTATAACTGGATTTTGTCTATTCCATTATTTATTGGAATATCTAAATAAATTTAACAAAAACTATGTTTGCCAAAAATGAATAAACCATACTAAATGAAAAAATAAGTTGAAACTAACAAGAATCTTCAAAATTAATCTCTTATTATCTATGTTTATCTAATTTCTCTGAAGAGTTAAACCGTAACTCTAAAATGTTTTAAATTCTAGTGTTTAGAGACGAATGCTTTTCTTTCTGATCCTAACTTTCTAATAAAAATAAAATAGGTACTTCACATAAAAATGTAGGTGTTTACTATATTCCAGCAATATTCCGCAAAATAAATTATAAGAACGAACATTTGTTAAGAGAAAATGTATCATGAGAAAATTAAAAATCCATTAACACATGTTTGATACCTTACTTATTGTGACTGGGTGATAACACATGACACAGCCACGCTGTATCGAACAGCATGGCGGGACAGAATGTATCAAAAGTCTTACCAACCCATACAATAAAATAGATTTGTTCTACATTTGTTGAACACTTCTTTGTAAAAATTTTCAATCCAACATTTTCTCTTTGGCATCGTGTATTAACCATAAGATAAATATCAATAAGTAATTTACCTTTCATTTTGACACTACACCCCAAACTCAATAGAGTCTTCCTTTAAAAACTTGAGGCTCCTTGTAAAAAGTATTGTCTCTATGATCTTTTTATCAAAATGTATCTTAAAAAAAGGACAGACAGACAGCCACAGCAAGATTTTCAGAAGTACATGTTGGGTACTTAATAACTGGGGAAATATATTTTTACCGCTTACTTCTTACTTACAAAATGTAAATAAAACTATGATGACACTTAGTAATAATGAATTTATGCTTCAAACAACTTGCTAAAGTATTTAGTATTGTTTGAATCAGTCTGTTGTAAGCTTAGTTAGGCTTGCTCTGGTGGAGAGCCGGGGGTTGTGAAAATTAGAAACTGTCAGCTAACGTAGTTCAAATTTACTTTTGAATTAAATCCAGTGTAACTTGAACTGGCCAAACATACAGGTATAAGCTTAATGCTGATATTAGGACTGTGAGCAGGACACATGGAACTACAATTCCTTCACCACATTGTGGCACGCATTGATAAGGCGCTAATCCTGCTGACTGTTGAATAATAATGAGGGTGTAACGTGACAATAGTACAGATCGCAGTGTTTCAAAGATGAAATAAAGTTTTGCAGTCAAATATTACAACAGCTTAGCGTTTAATTGTTATAAGCGTGTTGGTTTTAATATAAATAATTATTTGGTGGTTTAGTATAAAATATTTAAGACGGATTTAAATGTTTAAGCTTGCCATGAAAGTATGTACGCGTAGCTTTAATATTCATATTTTTGCATTTCCGATGCGATATTACTGTGCGCTACTACAAAAAATGCATGGTGATACAATCCTTGGGTCCTCTGATACTTATTACCTGAACGTCTTGAAGATGTGAGATGTGAAAAAGTTTTATTAATCAGGAAAACACAGAAGAGATCTCAGAGAAAAATGTTTTCAGTAAAACCATTCACCTAATGTAAAAAGTGTTTCTGTAAGTAACTTTTATGAATGAAAAATGATGTCCAGGCTTATATTATGCACCACTTTCATGTATTTAGCACAATTGACTTAGAAGACACCTCTATTTACCACTATTATATTTAGAGAAAATTGTTTTTTTTTTCATAAATAAATGTAACAGTTTTTATAACATATTTGATATTTGTACTTGGCCATCATTTATAATAGCATCAAAACCAAATTTCACTTATACGAGTATTTCATAATTGTTTAAAGAACCCAATTATTAATTTAGAAAATTCGAAATACATTCTACGTGAAACATAATATTATTGCACTCAAGACTGTTTAAAAATTTGTTCTTATTTTTTCATTGCATGGTTTTCTCGTTACTTATGATTATGAACCATAATCATAAGTAACGATTATGGTTCATCGTTACTTATGAACGATTATGGTTACTTATGATTAAAAGACGTTCCGTAAGACCAAAGTAAAATGTTTGCAAACAATCAGCCCAATTCTATTTGAGTGGCATCCACCATCATTGAACTTGATGTTCCTCACATAGCTTTATGCAGAATTTGAAGTCTATACGTCAGCTCGTTCTTGAGTATTGTAGAGACCGACATACAGAAATAAAACCTTTTCCAGCTTTTCAAGTGATTGTATTCGCTAGTGCTCAACCAATTATAATTCGTTCATCTATTCATTCCAACTGACATATCTACCTAGTACAAACTATAACATAGATGGATGGGTAGATGGTATTTGGAACAAGTCCATGAATGTGTGTAATATCGCATAGTTCATTACAGTTCGAGGACAAGAGGTGCTTGTAGCCTACTTAGGCAGGCCGATGTAATTTATGATATAGGAGAGAAGCTCCTTTAATAAAATTATAAAAAAATTTAAAAGTTAGTCCAAATTATTGCCGGTCAACTTATAAATTAACAATATATTATTTTTCGTAATATAAAATAACAATTATTTCACAAGACGTACAACTTACGAAATTAACATTTTATTAAACGTATGAATCTACAGTACATCGGGTGTCTGTGATAGGGGTGAGAACACATCGATAGTTAGCCGGATTTGTGTCTCCCATTACAGCTATAACTCAGTACACGTTTTCGCGGGGTTCTCTTAGCAGTATTTCACCAATAGTGTAACCGTTACTTATGGTACTCTACGTGTATAGTTTGTAACATATCATTTCTTGTTTGAGGTCCAACATAAGGTCGATACATAAGTAAACGAGTTATACAGTCTATTTTATACTATTAACCCTTCTTCAGCTGCATGATGCTGCATAATGGTCCAAATTTAGTCAAGTTTGACACTTCAAAGTTTTTCCTGGCCCACACAAAAACCACACAGGGGAAATACATCGTGTACTATGAGGAAAATTGAAAAAAAAAAACAAAAAAAAACCAAGTCTCTTGCAAGTGAAATTTTTAATAACTTTATAGAGTATAAACATATATTAAACACGTGCACAGCGTACGACGACAAAGAGTTAGTATTATGTATAATGTATATTGAAGCTTATTTTTTAATATCGCTTATGATATATAATATTTACGGTAATAATATAGCTATTATTTTATATTATATAATAGCTTATGATATATAATCCTCTCCGTCCTAAGACTTTGCAATGTTTACTAGGCATTTGCAGCGGTTGACGGATATAGAACTATCATGTTCTATAGATAGTGTCTTGTACACAACATCCAGCAATCTTTGCACTCCTATGGCCACAATTCTTAGCAACACCAATTTGAGTTTTAACAATATTGAAACGTATTTCAACTGACTAGCAGGTGTGCCTATTTATAAAAAAGATTTAACCATAAAAAAGTTATTATTACTGGTAATTATATAACATCCAATTCATAGGAACCTACAATGTGTTATATTCTGGAAGTTCCCGAAATTTAACGTTACAGTACAAAGGGACCTCAACTACTGCAATGAACATAACCGCAATTAATGGATAATTATAGAAACTAGTTAAACTTAGTTAGTGTGTCTTGCGCAACTTATGTCTTTAGTTACCAACAGATTTATTATTTATACTTAAAATTACCGATGGACATTCAAAACAATGTTGGAATTGGTATTTTAAATAAAAAATAATATATTAGATATTCTATAATGTATAAAATGTTATCATCTGTTTACAACTGACTGTGTCATACCAATTACTGACCTGAAATTCCAGAAGAGCTGGAATAACTCACTAATTGGAAAAATGTTATTAGTAGAAACAGTATTACATGCAAAAGCGATATTCTAAACGTAATTAAATATACCCCAGGTTACTGTAATATTATTACACTTTTATGCTTTGCAAAACCAATACCCCAATAAAATAGTATGTTTGTAATTTATTGATTTCTCCTCAAATATGCTATTATAAAATCTGTATCTCCTAATTGGCTTTAAAATAATTACTAGTTTTTTTTTTTGCCAAAAAGCGTGATTATAAATAATTTCATATCACAGCATAATATGACATATTGCCTTCTACAACTATTGTTTTTACGGCCACTCATAGTAAAGGCGAGAATTCCTACAGTTTGAAGCTTAATAATTTAATATAGGATTACACTACTTTCATTAACATTGAAGGTCTTTATGAAATATTAATATTTTATTTTAAGTATTTCCAAAAATATTATTGAATTAAATGCTCCGTCAAAAATATACCATAACACAGGAATTCACTACTTAGTTCTTTTGTTTCTTGTATCAGTGACGAAGAATAAATTATTGAGTGTAAAAAGTTTTCCAAGTTGTAATACTATAAAAATATGTACACGTATAAAGTGAAGATTAATTTAATTTTAGAATACCCATTAGTTTTTCACTTTGTTTCTTTGTAAAAAACAAAATAAATTTTGATTCTTGCACCTGAAAGTTATATACAGATAAAGGGATAGAGAAGGATTCCTTGATGTTTCTTTAATGAATTTGTGGAAATTTTCTGCTTTATAAAGTGTGCAGCCGTATTTCTTTGTGTAGTAACTGTATTATGAAGATCCAATGAAAACTGCAGGAGTTCACTAATCTTTCAAAATTACCTACTCATTTACTTGCACCGCATTGATGACTTCATGCTATCATCTATAGTAAATCTAATACAAATTTGAAGCTGTGACAATATTGATTTATATGATGTATTTGTAATAAAATATTAGCAAAATGTTTAACTGGTCACTGTGTGAGTGATTCGGTATGAGTTTAAAAGCTGTTTCTTCGATACATCATATACATACAAAATAATAAACATTTAAAAATATATTAAACATGATTTTTACATCCAAATTATGGAAATAACTTATTTAACAAAATGTATTGTTAAACACAATATTGCTTACATGTATTTAGAAATGGCCCATTTAACAATGTAACATCCAAAAATAGATCTAAATAAAAGACCGAACTGTCAGAACGCAATGTACTTTTGTGCTTATTCACAGTCAAAGAACGTGCCAAAAGCTATGTAATTGTTCTTCGAACTTATTCAATCAAAGAGCAGCCTGTTTCGCTTTGAGTTATACTTATGAGAGTCTAACTGTAGTCTATGCAATACTCTGGCGATAGTTTTTCTTTTTCAGTGTGATGTAGTTTTGAAATCATCGTTCCTGAATTATATTGATTGGACACTGTTATATAATTAGTACCTTCATGTTGAACAGTTTCTAGTAAGATATTCAAAATATACATATGTGTAAACACTTACCAAAAAAGAGTAATATACACTTTTAAAATACTTAGAAAAATGTCTGATTTTTTTTTATTTCATTCTATAACTCATATCTTTCAGTGCTACAGTTTTTTCGAGATCACGGAGTTCCACATACGGAAAATTCGACAGTAATGATTTTGTTTCCTGATTATAATAGCACTCATATTTGGAATGATCTTTTAGAACAGCCCCGATGGCTTTTGGAGATCGTACATATTGGGACAAGGAAAGGAATAAAGAACAGAAAGAAGATTTCCTTTTAGTAATATCAACAAATGTTGTGTATACAGTAAAATAGACTGACGTCATTAAGGGTTTTAGAGATATTTATGTTTTTAAATTGCAACCCTATTACGATCTTAGGACTAGATTTCTCCACTGCACAGATGTATGAAACGTAATGTGCGTGAAATCGTTTACCATCTTGCAATTGCCATTCAGGAATGTTCGAGGACTTCCCGGTTCCAGCGAAGGGAATCTGATGATGTATTTTCTATAATGGGTAACATGACTCTTGTTTAATTAGGTATTGAAAGCCAATATCTGATTAATGAGCAAACGTTTTAGCATTGATTACGGTATAAAGCAAATGAACATGTCGATAAGAATATTCTATAAACGCTACAACCAGTATAAAATCAGCCACATTGATTAATCGAACTATAGACCATATACAATTACATTTTTTCAACATTCATGGCCGTACAAAATATACTCAGTGTTACGTAAAATTAAACTAGAAAGTGACACCCGATATAGTTGAAGGAAATTTTTATATATATATATAAATATATATATATATATAAATATATATATATATATATATTATATATATATATATATATAAAAATTATATATTTAAGTGGGCATATTTTACGGAAATAAAGTCATATATATATATATATATATATATATATATATATATATATATATATATATATATATATATATATATATATATATACAGTATATCATCTATAAACAAAGGTATTTTCGTATAGTTTACGACTTTAAAGATGTTTCTGGCATAGTTATTAAGTGCATGTTTTAGTTTTGTTTTGTTCTCTTTAGACATGAAGCTTGTAAATTGAACTTAGTCCTATAAGGACCTTATCGCTGCTTCCGAAGTGACAAGATATTCAAGATGGGTAAGGTTTTAGAGGTTAGGCGCCGCCGAGATCCATGATGAAGAAGTAGAGCACTTACCTCAAAATCGTGTCCTCCTGGAAGAAGGGGAAACCAGATCTGAACCAGCTTCTCCAGCAAAGCAGGCAGGGTGTGGCACACCCCTGTTGAGTCTAGCAAGAACCTCTAATACTTAGGGAACGAACCCCACCAACTTCAACACTCATCTCCCGCAGTAGACCTGATCTATCCAATTACCCTTGCACCCTAGAATCTCGACATTTGCTGTTAGTGATGTGCCGCTTTTAGACATCCATAAGGTTGCAAAGATTTAAGAGACATATCGGTTTTTGCTGTGCTCGGTGAAAGGTTCAACTGGAAGATATAAACCAGCCAGAAGTGATCCCTGCTGGGTAATGCTTTAGAATTAGTGTGCATGTAATAGAAACACATCGTGGCTGTTGTGGTTCCTGATTTATACGTGTCACAACGCTCTGGTATGTTTTGTTTACTTTAACCTAGGTTGTAGTTATGTACTAGTTTAGTCATTTACGTGAAAAAGAGGACAGATTGCAGTGATCTCGAAAAGCAGTGTCACTGATTATATTGTATCACTGAACAGTGGCAAATGTCCGAAAAGTTCCTGTTTCCTTCACAATCCTTCCACTGAAAAAACAAACTTCCAGCAAATAATTCGTCGTACGAATAGAACAATGCTTTTACAGAATTTTCACTGTTTATATAGCCCGTTCATTTAATAATATATACATGCATAAATTTTTGTATGATAGTAAAAAAAAGTGCTGCTTGAAGTCAGACCTGACATTTGAGAAAACAAAATATTTTGTAGTATTGTAATAAATCTATTGCATGGATAAACAGATAATAAATTAGGTGTGATTAAAAAATCTGAAAACAATAACATCTCCTGTTTATACCTTTTATCGTAATATTTCCAATGATCATATAACGCATCTATGGTTGGAAGGGCTGATTCAATGTGAATGTTGAATTTAGCTCCAGTCCAGAGTGCAGCGTTGGATTCCAAATGCTGCACTAAGAGAAAGGTGAAATGGAGTTACACTCAATAATCAGATTTCTTTCCTTGTTTCGTTTAATGTCAGTCAGAGTCTTCTTTCAACTATTTTATAAATCTTGAAGAATTTTAGTTACAGTGTTAAAATTTGTCAAACATTATTTACTTTATTTCATTTGTTTTTATTTCATAATTGTTTAGTAACTATCAGGTTTTTCAGTTCATACAGTTATAAATTCTCATTTACTTGCATAATTAAATCCTTGAAATATGTCGTCATAGCTGTGGATATATTTGGTTAAAAGGTATTAAAATGAAACTCCCAGTAATACTCCTACAGTTGAATTGAAGGGGCGGAACGTATCATGATTGGCTAAAGTCCAACCACGACAAATATTAGCAGTAATCAAATGTGGTTTCTGTATCATAGGATTCCAGATTATTGAACATTATTTGTTATCTTCTTTGTACAAGTCATTTTTTTTCTTGACTATTTCTAAAGTTTCTTTTGTTATCCTTGGATATTTCCAAGATATCTGTTGTAAAGTTTTGAAAGCACTTACAAAAGTGGTATATGTGGTCAATTTGCACCGCATTATGTAATTGTATTCCAAAGTAGTCGAGTTTTTCGCAATCTGACATTACGATGTATTTGATATTTTTTATGTGTTTACTGACTCGTGTAGATATTTAACGTTTTTTTTCCACTATGCTGACTGATAAACAACAGCATGGAAAATCGTTATTTCCACGTGTACACGGTAGAATCATGTCTTTCACTGGTCTCATATAGTTATTAAATATTGGAGCCGGTTTGGATTCAGTTTTGATTTGGTGTATCCTTAATATCCTTCCTATTTAATCAGTTGTTCTGTACGTGTTAGTATAATTTTTGTACACTCTTTATTTTTATTGTGATCTGTAAAATTTAGCACGTTCCAACACCTAACTATTGTAGTTGGTAAGTTTACTCTGAACTCGTTTCATAAATGGCATGTGAAATAAATCTATAAATGGCATTATGCATAAATTGCTTAATGGGTCAGACAATAGGCAGTAAACATGATTCTGATTTTTACAGTTTTGTTTCTACAATAGAGGGCATACAAAGTTTTCAATATAATTAAACGAAAAATATACTTCTGTATCTTTCTAATTCCTAGCTGATCATTGGCTAATTTTCGTTCCATTTTTCTTCTTTTTTTTAACAAAGGCGAGAACCCCTTATCCCCTTTAATAGTTTTAATGCTGGTGCATACTGAGTGACGATAAGTAATCTGAAAGAACAGGTGCACTAGGGGTCTGTCGTAATCAACGTGTTACGTCTTATTCTGCCTGTTCTCATGGGTCAGTAGCCTGTACCAGGATCTTATCAAACACAATAAAGGGTAGGGTTTGATGGTACTGGTCAAAAGTGTCACAGAGAATTTTAACTATCTCTAACAGATCCAAAGTCTGACGTCTACAACCCATCAGTACTCTTAATTAGACAATTAGAATAATTTATCAAGTTTTTAAAACAAAGTTTTTAAGAATTTTCGATAATGTCACTTAGGAGGTTTCTAAACGTACCCAGTAAATAGTTTTTACAATAAGACACCTTCTCTCTTTCTATACCTTATATAGGATAGCAGTAGATAGACAGACACATGCCAGAATAAGCGAGAAAGGACATATTCGTCTTTGTGACTTTAACATTTTTTGTCCGTTACAACAATATAATATTCAATGAAATTTTTCTGAACATAAAATCATGTCTCCACAAGAGACATAACCAACAATGATGAAGTGCTACTATGAAGGCCATACTTGTCAGCGGACATTGCCGCATTTGTAATGACAGTTTACTGATTCCAACGGTTAGTAGCCTATTGTGTTAAGCCTATTAACATAACAGAAACGAGTTATGATATCACGTATCATCTGTTTTGTCAATGCCTAGTCAATCTGTTAATTCAAGGCACTGTCGTAAATAATATTTCCTTTTTACGTCCACAATACACGTGAAAAGTTTGTACATGGATATATCAAAACATTGATATTCGGGTCTAAATTTATATCATGCTAGCAAAATAAATGAACTTATAAGCAATATGAGTGTATATTTTAAGTTCACAAAAAGCGAAATAGCAAGCATAGAATTATTATCTTCTCAAATTTTTCCTTGGAGAATTAACACCTACATAACTACACAACTGTTGAAGCTATTTTTGAATATGTACAAGCACATGAAACTCCTAAATTATTAAATAAATTCCTAACCCCAAATGCAACTTTGTAACATGTGTAAATATTTTTTTTATTTGTGTAAGTTTGGAGTAATAAAATCATAAAAAAATACTATATCATAAATATTATATTTGTTTTCTTTGAGTTAAAAAATTATGAAAGAATCATTATGCAAAATCATATCACTATGTGAGTTACGTCATTTACATTTTATTTTGTTTTAATTTCACCATATGAGGCATTATCATATGTTTGAGTTTGATACTTAGGGTTGACATTGCATACATTCGTTAGTTTTAATGCAATAATTTTACATAGTCATATATTTCTTATATTAGGCTATCAATATTTAATATTATTAAACTTCTTATGTTTTAATAATAATAATAATAATAATAATAATAAAGAAAGAACTAGAATGAATTTATCATTTATGCTCTAAATATAACGTATAAATAAACAATTTGTTATATTTAAAAAATGTAAGGTAATTTACTCGTAATTTTATGTGGAGGAAGACCGCATTTACATTTGAAATCCTTATGTCAGTCGTAATACAATAGTTTCACAATGATGAAAGTCATATTTTAGGTTATCAAGTTTTAATATCTATTAGGCTACTTAGGCTTTCATCGATAATTACAAAAGAAAACTTAAACCAACATTAGAGATGGGTGGTCTGAAATACTCGGCATATTCGTTCGTAAGTTAAAACTCCACTATCCTTTACTGAGCATTTAGAAAAAAATCTCTCGCATGCTGCTGATGAACTAAATGTGATTTCTGTCTGCATGAACGCACGATAACTGTCGAACGCGATCACCTTAAGAGTTGTAGTTGGGGCGAAACTACCTTAGCATTGTCAGAGAAAATGGTATACACCGGTCCACTGAGAATCTCAATTTCTGTCTGTCAAGAAATTAATGCATTGGTCTGGTAACATTAATCTTATTGGTTAGAAACGAGAAAAATAGAATAAACATCAAAATAGTTCAATGACATTTGAAACGAGGTTGCCATATTGCTGCAGTCCTATTACCGTTAGGTAGTAAATAGATTCCCTTTGATTTGCAGATGAATGAGAGGCTTAGATAATGCAATAGATATTTTGACTGTTATACGTAAAATAGGCAACAATGTTGGGGTCAAAATGTAAAGGAGGATTCAGACGGCCCAACCACCGACCAATTTGGTTCGGACTGCCCTACCAAAAAAAGTATATTGTGAAGATTAATCACATGGTAACTTATCAACATGTTTAATGAAGTTATTTCCAGTCGAATCTAACACGTTATAACTTAATCAGCAAATCCATCTCTATAGCAAGCTAAACGGTAAAGAGAGTTTTTACTGTGTTATGTTGACTGGGATTACTGATGAAAGATGTGATGGGTGGAGCAATTTTAAACTAAATTTACTAAGACGTTTTTTTAAAATCTGGAACTGCCTTAAGCTGAAGCTGTATTTTAATATGCAATTTAATCTTTACATAAGAAACACTATTATATAATCAATCTTTCATAGGCCTAGGATAGCGCGTTTAAAACTGAGAATATCCAGTCTGCCATTTGAAAATCCATAAGATTTTGTCATTGGGTGGTTTTTATTTATTTTCATGGCTTTGTAGAGTTACATGGACTCGGGTAAGGTCTATTTGTGTATGTAAGGTTTATAAGAAATATTGTGATTTACTTTATAGACTGAAAGATATAGCATTGTGCTCTTAAACCGCATTAAAAATAACTAGCAAGAAGTTTAACTGGCTGGTCGTTTTGCTGAGTCTTTCCTACTTGCTGATGAAGTTAGAAAATTGAAATTTGGTGTGAAATCCTATATAGAAATGAAAAATGGTAAACATAGGTCTCTTGTGAATCACCCTTCGGCCCAAGACGTTATCCTATGTAGAGTGAACATGAAGAATCCCAGTCTTGCTTTTCAACTTCTTTAAGGTAGTCAAAATATATTTATTCGTATAGTCGATATCGTCATATGAATTTCTTACATTTAATGTGATAAACTACAATAATGTCGTATTAGAAGTTATTTGCAACTTTTTATATATAGGTTAAAGATCTTTAAAATCTAGCGTTTAGATAGATAACGTCTCTTTGAATGTCATCATCTGGAGACAGATACGGTATCTTGTTATCACCACTGCAAAAAGGTATATAATTTCACATGCTCTGTGTAGCTCTTGGAATGGTCAATTTGGTTAAAATTTAATTTAGGAAAAAGTAAACAAATTTTATTCATTTATAACAAGAACTACAATAATGTTCTTACTAACCGTAACAAGAAAGTTTGAAGGTTTCTTTTAGTTTTAAGGAGGTGGGATTAAGGTATTTATCACTAGAAATAACGATTCATGGATTAAGTGGTTTTAATGGATCTTGGGATAAATAGTTGTTTTCCAGCCTTTTATGAGAAGGTCTAACATTGCACAAAGGACTAAAACGACCTTTTTCAGCGTGTCATTCAACATAATGGAAATGTACTTCCTGATGTTCAAGCTTGCATATATGCTTATCACTATAAGGGTCAACATTTCGTATTTTAATATACAAACAGTAGTTTACAACGTTACTTTACAGTTTAGGCAGTTTAATCTCTTGGTTATTATTATATTAAATAATGTAAGTATAATTTTAATTATATCTGTAAACCGCTTTTGCAGCCGGAAATGGCAATAAAAATAGTTTAATAAAATCGTGTTAGAAATCTACAGACGATTTTACCTTGGTCAGCAGATGCGGGAATGTAAATCATGGTGCTTAAGGATTTACGCATCCGCTGCTACCTGAATCGATTGGTCAACTTCGTTTGGATGCATGCAAAGTTATTTAGGGCATTTTAATAAAAACGTGTAACACTGATTATTCATTACAGTGCGAACACCAGGGTTTGGGATAACCTATTTATAAATTATATTGAGGCTGCTCTGTGAGCACCTTTTAGCTAATCCTCCTTAACAAAGATAGTTAGAACATTTGAATATTTCCCGTCAATTTGAAGATATTAAAAAAATGTTTACATAGCAAAATATAAAAAAAGTACTGTAAAAATTTCTTGACATGTTAAAATGTACTGAGTAGGCATGATGCGTATTAATTGTATTACAATAAATCTTGATGTAATGGAGTAGAGGCCACTTAGAATCTTAACCTGATTTATTCCTCACATTAAAGCTATAACCTTCTGTGACGTTGTTACTTTAAGGTTCCACAACTCTTGGAGACATTACTTATGGTATTTAACCTGTGCTTATTAGTAAAACGAGTATTACTGCTCCCAATTAGGTTACCCCTCTCATCCCAACATGAGAGAAATATAACGAGCGTTAACAATTCTTTGTTCATAGGTGTAGTTGTTTGCGTTAAAGAGTTTTCTATTACAAAGTTTAGATGTATTGTAAAAAAACGAGAATATCAGAAATAATTTGCATTCTACTTAATTTAATTAAACTTCGTGACGTCATATATTCTAAATTTTTTTTTCAATACACATTAAATTAGTTTATAATTGTATTGGTAATTAATTATAAACTAATTATAGCAATAAATTATGGTCGTGTAAATAAATGTAGTTTTAATCCATTTATATTAAAACTTAGTAGGTTCTAGCTACACACTGCATTGGTTTTGAACTATTAGATAAGATATTTTATATATGTATATATATATTTTATATTAACTGTAACACAATCATTACGAATGAGTAGCATGACAAAATACTAAATTATTACAACTAATACATGTTCATATGAATGTAAATATTGCTCCAATGCTGGCAGTGTTATCTCTCACACTTGTTTAATGTAATTCAAAGTTCGACACGTAGTGTTTGTGCAAACATATGGAAGACTTCATACATCTCAATTAGCTTAGCTATTCATTGTAAACGTAGTGCGCGGTGACTGTGGCTATGTTATTGTATTACAAACAATGTAATGTTTATTACACTAGTTTATCACTTCGTAATGTTGAAAATGAAATATTTTACTAATTTAAATGTAGATAACAACAGTAGGTTGGTGACTGTTTATTACATGTGATTTCATTACTTTCTTGTGATTAGTGGTAGCAAAATAATGTTAGTTTTTGGTGTATAATGAATTTTTGCCATCAAAGTATAACGAGCGAATGATTAATACTAATGGTTGCTAATAATCATTACTTAAGTAATGATCATGAATATTAATAATTAATATAATAATTATTAAATACTTATTAATTTATTAATTATTAAATAAATAATAAATAATTAATATTACTAATTACTCTGCTTTTCTTGTTTCAATTTAATACACAGAGAATTCCAATAAACCAAACGGGGTTTCATAAAAAAACATAATAAAAAATCATATTAGAATTGTTTTCAAATATTCAAAACTGGTAAATAGCCTTGCTATTTTTGTAAGTATGTGTTTTCTACTTTTTAAAATAATTTGCTATTACTCAACGTACTACAAGTAATAATTATTGCGGCTACGTATTATTTCTTTATTATTTTTATTATTTATAACTCCTACACGTAACGTAACTATGGTAGGAAGTTAATATTGAATGTTGTGTTTAGCTCCAGTCCACCTTCCTTTTATTGCAGCGTCTGGTATCTCACGCTGTCTCATACTTGCTTCCTGGAAAATGTTCGTCTGAAGAGATCCAAAGAAAGTCGGCAACGAAAAATCTCAAAACGAACCTTTACATCGTTTCGACATCAAAGACACTTATAAATAGGTGGAGTGGAAGTCTAAGTGTTGCACAATCAGGTGCACAACTGAGTGCACTGCGATGTCTCCCACACGATCTCCAAGCACGGTGGACCAAGCGAGTGTTCAAGGGTTCAACTTAAAATTGATTCAATGTTGAAATTCAAGTTTGATACCTTATGAGTGATTTCAATATAGGATGAAAATGGAAATTGTATCGTAAGAACTGACGTTTAACGGTGTAAATAATAAGTCATAGATTTATTATTTCTAAAACAAAAACATGATGTTGGGCGGTCTACTGCTCTAAAGTTACTGAATTGCATCAGTTGTACATGTAGCTCAAAACATCGGAGAAGTAGCTGCTTGAAAAGTGTGTGTATTGGACCATCTATTTGAACTTTGAGATTATATTACAAAACAAAAATTAATCACAAAACAAAATGTTGCTAAGCGCTAACCTCGAGAACGGATGAATCAATTCGGCTATTGATTTTTGTAAACTGAAATCCGAGGAAGGCTTATATGAAGAGAAGGATTAAAAAATATTACTTGGAACATTTTACCTGTATAATTCTAAAAGAAATTAGTATTTATGTTGTATAATACAAATTTAACCAACACTAAACACATCTAGCTGAAGTTCAAAAATTACCGAAAACGTCATCTTACATTTAAGATTAATAAAATATTAAATACCAGTGCTTCATCCGTATTATAATGCAGATAGATAACAAGTACTAAATTAGTATCTAAATTTTACTCCAGATTGTGCCAGGTTGAAAACAAATTTTTAAACGAATTAAAAACATAGTATGCGTTGAAAATACTACTTAAACAATGTTAAAAATCAACCTAATAGTCAAAGCTGTGATTATTTTCGCATAAGGTATTCCAAACTGCATGGTTTCCATGCCATTTGATATGCCATTTCAACAGTGGTTTAAGCATAAACAGAGAAATGAACATGAACATATCTCGACGATCCATTATTTCCCAGACTACAGTAAATAAAACCAAAAAACAGGATTTCTATAACTCTAGGCCTTATAAACGATTATTTCGGTATATTGCATGAACTTAATAAGGATTTTCTCTTTATATTAGAAGTAGATACGGAGCAGGTAGGATTTTCCAATAGCCCTAATATACATCTCAATCTTGCGTATATCTTCTTCATCGGGACAACAAGGAAAACCCACTTATGGCACTGGTAATATCCTAGACTAAAAGTTATTTACAAGGAGGTTGACACCATTTACTTAAATAGAACATTGCGCACTAACTACGTATACAGTTTTTTGATCGGGGCATTAAGTCAAACTCAACTGTAGCACCGTAAGAGAATTTAAACAGCTGGCATCAGGCATCTTCAAACCAAAGTAGGCTAGCCATTTCTTCTTATATATACATATTTTTTTTTTCTTCCTTGGAACAACAAGGCAAAGTCTATTATGGCACTAGAAATATCTTAGACTAGAAATGAAATACACAGGAGGGAGACTCAGGTTTGGTGCTGAAAATGTAATTTATTTCGAACCAGAAATGCTCCTACAGGTGTACAACATGATGGTAACAGGTTAAACTCTGATATTCTTCACCGTAAACACCGAAATAAAATGCACCTGATGTGTGCATACTTACGTTTGAAACATTTTATAAGACTCTATCATACTAAATCATAAGTGCTTTTACTGAGTAGTATAAGGACTTTGATTTAGAAATGTGCCTGCGAAGCCGTAGGTATATAATAAATGAAATGGATGGTTTAGTGAATTAACTAATGCGGTTAATTCTTTTCGTAAAATATTTAGTTAATATGAAAAGAAGATCGGATAAGTAATCACAGGATATTTTAAAAGTCATCAAAATGATAATATTTATGTCTTTGACACATCAGATGAAGTTTGTCAAAGAGACTGAAACATTCGCTTACATTTACATGTTATTACAGTACACAGTAATTGTAATGTAGACCGTAAAGACGAAGTTAATATTAAAATTTACTCCAGATTGGTTAGATATTATTAATGCCTTGGAAATACTATTTAGATACTGTTATTTAATCCATCCTAATAAACAACGCTCATTAAAAAATAAGCTTATTATTGTAAAAGCTCATTTTACATTATTTTAAAATCATACGTCTTTACAATAAGACACCTCTATACCGGTTGGCCTTCTGGAATTTCTGGCTTATATGGAGTTGGTGTAGTGGCTTGTGAAAAAACAGAGAAACGAATACTAATCTCAACAATCAATCCTTCTCACCTTACTGTCTGAAAAAGAAAACTTCTTTAGCATAAAACCTTATAAGCGATAACTTTAAAATATTGTATGAATGGAATGAGGATTCATTCCTCGTAACTATAGAAATATACCACGGAAGTATACTTAATTTTTGATATTTATAGGCTTATCAACTATACCTACCATACTGGTACTGTAAATGCCACTTTTAGAACAAAGTAGATTTCCGAGAGATATATAGTATATAATTTTTTTGTTGGGACAAGCAAAACATAATTGGGGACCGTAAGTGAATTTTAACGGCAGGAAGTAGATATTTTTTGACCTAAATAGGCTTCTCATCCTACTTATGTATAGACCTATACATGTTTTCTTCATCGGAACTACAATAACCTTAACTATTGCAATTGAAAATTCGTAGACCGAAAGTATATGATAAGGGTTGAAAGTAAACGCTTTTTCATTGAGGTATGTTTCTGAGATCTATTTATTTATTTTTTATTGGTTGGAGCAACAAGGCAAACCCAGACATTTCGTCGGAAATTTAAGAGTCTGTCCTTAAACTATGACCCTATTAACATTGAACGCTGCAGTCATGCGTACCTGATGTAGCTTACTTGTGTTTCAAAAAGTAAATTGGTTCCACCGATTTAATGTTTTTAATTTAACGTTTTAATGAGTTGTTACATCTACCGTGTACTTTGAGTTAATAATAAAACACAGCGACAGCCAAACATTTATTTTAATCAAAAATCTATTGTACTATTTAAGGACTCATTATTTTATATTAAGCGTTTTGACATGGAAAGCACTGAAAGTTTACATGAAAAATCATATATTTGATGTGCATAATCGTAGCTTGGTTACTACATTACTAAACTATAGTATGATCACTTTCAATTCTCGTTATATCAATATTGTCTTTTAAGTAAAAGAATATTACGTCCAGCCATCTTAACGTTAACATAAATACTCTTATGTTGAGTTTGGACAGTTTTAGAAATTTTGAATACCTCAATACTTCGTAATTACCTACCTACAGTATTATATTTCTTTATATAAAACGAAAAGATTACATCCAAACAGGTAACCAATCAGTACAAAATAGTATCCAATTCACTGGAAGCGACAATGTGTTCTAGAAGTTCACGAGATCTACCATTTCACTACAATGGAAACTAACCTAGCTAGCGCAATGAACATAGCCTCAATTCATGGACAATAGTGGAAACTAGTGAAACTCGACAGTTTGTTTTGGAGAGTTTATGTTGCTGAACAATAAAAAATAGCTTTGTCTTTTAAGTAAGAAATCACTATTTTTCTTTGAAGGTAATTGTCAAATGGATGATTGATATCCAGTGAACGTTGTGAATTTTATATTTAGTAAACTTTTCAATTTCATATCCCCAAGTTCCTGACTATTCGCAGTGTGAGATATTTATGTTAAAATACATTTTATGTAATGAGACCTTTGTTGAAATTACAGTTATTAGCTGAGTTTAAGCGCAGTATCTCACATAGTTGGGTAAAATTACGTTGACACTTGTGTTGGTATCCAGGAAATAGCAGGCAAACGGATCGAGTACATTTTTATATTGAAAATTTCAGTTAACAGATGGAACACTTCGTGTGCAATGGATGTGCGCTGCTTAGGATGAAATGCGTCGAAATAATGAAATAGGTCACCATGGAATAATGCGGATATTGCAAAACTAGTATTTTAAGTGATGACAACGCACGTTTCTGACTATTCATAACTATTGCTCGTATGGCTAATCTTGTTGTTGTGTGATTGGAACTACATCTAACGTATATTCTAATAAATATATCAGAATCTCTTAGTATTGACATTATGAACAACTGAAGGTATGTTAAAACGCTTTTAAAATGTAATGCTTGAAACCAATTAAATTCTATAAAACAATTTGTATTCGTCACATGTATGTTAATATAGCTAAAATAAATAATTTTTACGAATATAAAAGATTTCTTGATCGTTTTAATCAAAGCCAGATGGTTTACCTTCCGACTTTAGAATATTAGGTAGAACTATTAAAATAACTGGAATATATTGAGCATTAAAATAGCGTAATCTCATTCATAAGCATCCGGTGTCACGTATTGAACAATAGATCTAATGAAGGTGAGAACCAATGTGAATGTCATAGAACAATTCCAGGAATATTGGAACAATGTGCATTAATTGGGGAAATTTCAGTGGTCAAAGAGTTATTACATCGGAATCGATATCAGAGTATACCTTTATAAACTAAGTACAATAAACCTCTCATCGTTTTGATTCTCTACAATTTTGCTCTGTAAACCTCTGCAGGAGTTGATTCTCCTGAAATACACAATAACAAGATGTCTGTATCTTCTAATTGTAGTTATTGTACCAAAGTATAAAGAAATTAAATATTATAGCTATTTTATAGCCTTAATAGCCTAATTTACTAGCCGTGTTACCTATTTTTAACCATGAAAAAGAAATAGCTGTTTGGTTTCTAATTCAATTATTGTGTATTTATAGAATTACTTTTTTTGTTTAGTGAAAGTATTTATAAGTGAAACCCACAATACATTTAAGCCTAAATATTCATATTCAATTGATTTTTTAAGTATTCAAGCCATCTAATTTACTGGTTTTATGAGTAGCCGTGTATAACAGTGTTCTAGTATTAAATACTCGAACTATTACAATAACATATCCAGATACGCGTATTTTATGTAAATAGTTATTAAGCAAAGTATAACACTCATGGATTGACATTAATAAACATATAAGGAGCTTTTTATTACCAGAAAATGAAGCAATGTATTTAATTTGCAAAACAAACATTTGTATTAATTTTTTACAGATAAAAGTTAAAGATGGGTTTTACGTAACTAATGTTTTCAGATTAGTTATAGACTTTTAGATAAATCACAAATCGTTTGGTGTGATGTAGTTATGAAACATTGTCCCGTAAGGTTGGTGTAGTCCTAATTCGGCTCATAGTTGAGAACATGGGTCCCTGGGGAATAATAGATCCTTTCTATGGGTAGTACCTTGGAGTAGTTCCTTCAAGTTTGAAACTATGTGTACATTCGTGAACATGTAAAGCGTTCATACAAATTTAGAAATTGACAACAATATTGAATATTTGTTGTAAATATGTCGGGCAATGATAACCTCTGTTTTCCCTAAAACAACAACAACAACAACAACAACAACAACAACAACAACACACACACACACACACACACACACACACACACACACAGAAAGACAGAGAGAAGACCTATGGGAATGACTGATACGATTTAAATTCTTTTTTATTTGAGACACTAAAATGTTTTAAGATTAAACAAATAGGTCTAAAATTATATTAATCTACTACCAAAATGATAGATAAATATTTATGACTTAAATGTTATATATGACAGTGTAACGTGGATTTCTGCCAGTTTAGGGTAGACGTCCGTCTACTTGTATATATCTCAGTGGTTTTAATGAGAAGTAATTTCTAAAGAATAGAATACAAAGTTTATTTTTATGGATACGAAAGTTATTAATATTATTTTACTAAGGAGTAAAAAAGGGGAGAATAAATTAGATTTTTAAATTATCGGTTGCATATTTACATTTTGAGTAGTTCAGTAACTTTTGTATAAAGATGAGTAATGATTTAGTGTGTTTACTCAAGAGCTTAAAGGATAACACATGCGGATGGTAGAGGCAGGATGTCACTCAATCAGCTGTCTAAACACTGCTGTATGTGCGCTTTGCATAACTTAGTTTAATAACATTAAGTGGATTATGTTGGTAAATACACAATTAATGCTGTATCAAAAGCAAAACTATTTATTTTCAATATTGTGTATGTAATAATTGAGCATTGATATAAAAATAATTTTGTGGTTTATCCCGACATAAACGAGATGTTTTAAAATCTTTCGTAAGTTACGTGTGTACATATGGGAAGTGATTTGTTTCTTGTAGGGAATGAGCTAAACTTGTTTTCAGACAATATAGTATTGACAGTTAAAATTGTATACAGTATACCTAAATTGTTTTAAGGCAACCTCATATATTCAAGTAATCTTATCTTGTAATATCTGGAGGCGTTATAACTTACAATTGGCCGAGCGTAAGCAAAGGGTTTAAGTAACTCAATGTATTTTATTTTTCTGTTTCTCTAATCGCACGATATTTTAAGAGCAAAATAATCTAAGGATTTAACATTTTGCACGAAGCTTCATTTCAGTTTAAGGAACATGGAATTCGATGATAGTGCATGTTACTCTATAGGACTTGCCTAAACGGTCTCAACCATGGCGTCAACGTGAAAATTTCAGAATAAATACATTTCACGATAATCATATAGTATTATCATATAGCTTTAGAACATGTGACATAGTAAAATATGTAGCGTATTGAAATAAAACTTAGCGACTTGAAATTTGCATGCTACTTCAACGAAGCTTGTTACGTGACATATGGTGTGTGCTAATTTAGGGATGGAACTAAAAGCAATAGAAAGTGCATTACTGACTTTTTAGTTTATATATTTCCATATGTGGACATGTGTATTTCATAATTTCCAAAAACATATGACTTGTAAAAAAATGAAATATAAAACTTTACCAATCAGATGTAAAATGATATTAATTAAATATATATCATTGCTGTCGGTTTATTAAATAAAATACAATTGTGGTATATAATTGTTTTTATTATTTCCATTCACGCCTAATGTTTAAAGGAATTATTTGCACACATCACTAAAAATATTGTAATGAGCTACAAAAACAACCTGGAAATATTTGTAAATTTCAGTTTTCTATGGTGTTGAATGAAGTATGACCCCTCAATCAAATATGATAGCTATTAAAATTATTAGCACATTATAGTTTATAGTTAAATAAATTCATAACTCATCATTGCCTAAGCGCTAGCAAAGCCTATCGCTCAAGGGCTGGGCCAGCGGGACACTATCAGGGCCAGGCGTCTTGCGGCACTGCATGTGACCGACGACGGCCTTAGACAGCTCTGTATCAGTGAAGAATATCATCTGCCCAGGGTCGGCTGGAATGACATTATATTGGGTTGGAAACAAGATATCCACTACATTGTCAATAAGTGAGGAATCTGGCCGGCTGCCGGGGCACGAAGTCCTCGCATTGTAACTCGGTATCCCTGTCCCCCAGGGCCGTTGTTCATGTTCCCTTACACTTGCTCCAGGTGATTGCTTGCTTCAAAGCTCACCTCGCTGTATAGAATTCCTCTGTGGTAGTATTAGGATTATTCACTCCCTCCGCCGAAAGCGGGTAATTATCAGCCCCAGGCTGAAGCACTTTCTACAGAGCAGTGCGATGTCCTCACACTACTTCCAACAGAGAATAACAGTACTTCCACCGTGTCTGGGGTTCCAAGACTGTTCATGCACCACCATAGAACTTACCCTTGTAGGAATGAAGACTTATGAAAAATTTAGTTCATGAAATCTTTCTCGAGATATCAAATGGTAACTTTACATTTTTGTACCATCAGTTTCATATAAGTGTTTAAATAATAAAAGCCTACACACATTTTACTGTATGCTACTCACCAAGTTGCCAGAATATTATGTTGGACGTGTTGAGGAAGTTAGGCTACATGTGTCATTTGTTTAAAACCTCGTATATTTATATTTAGTTTCCTTACAAATTTAATTATTCCACTATTATTCGTTGTTATCACAGTTAACCACACGATCAATGTAAAAATGTCAATGTAAATGATAACGCCCAGAAATCATGGAGTGACATTAACTATTATTTAAACCAGCGTTGTGCATACAGTGATCACAAAAGGGTGTCACAAACTTCTTTGGTTGATAGTATTCATTATAAAATAAAGGTATTACATAAATATAGATCGAAAATGTCTCGTTAAGCCACTAGTCTCCATTTTTATTTTTGTAAAACGTGAATAAATAAGAGAAAGAGAAAAGTAATTGTGTTATTTTCCGTAATATTAACAAAATGACGTCTGTTAAAAATATTTAAAGTCAAATAATAAAAAAAACTAATAAAGTTATAAAACATTTAATACGCATTTTGTCGAAACAGGATTGTTAGAATTGTAAAGAAATTGTTTTAAATGGTTGGTGTCTTGTAAATGTTTTATATTTGACTTTAAGTATTTTTTAAACTAACTACCATTAATACGTGTGCGTTTATTCATATTATCGTTCCCCATCAAAACTACATAGAAGTATACAGTAAAACTTTGAGTATACAGTTTGATTTTGAAACAATATGTAGTTGAAAAAAATTACCCATACACTCCCCACGTCAAGAATAAAGTATTTGTAAAGATATGGACAACTAAGTGTGTAATGAAAAATTATATTAACCTAGTCATACCAAGTTCATTGGAAGATATTTTAAGCGTGTTGCTTTTAGAAAACTGGGAGAACATACCCATTTATTACAAACCTTATATATTGTCAAACTTGATTTGTTCCCATGAAAGATTCTAATATTAGTTTATAGTTACTTGTTAACCCCCACAACCAAGGACGTAAGAGTTTCCTTTGTAATCTTCATAAACAGAAAAATAGCAAGTCCACTTCAAAATTTGTAATTTTTATTTTGACTAGATATTTTTACTAAACACACACTAGCTTTCTTAATAATTTTGAGACTAGAAATTATTTTGCTTATTAGATAATTTAATTTAATTGTTTAATATTTAAGCTATAACTTATTATAAAACGATGCTTACTGCACACGTAGCTTAATCTAAGTCTTATGTATATAAGTAAGGCAAAGACAAAATGGCATTAATGCTGTGCAGTTGGTATCTTTCAATTGGCCAACTTGCTTTCGCTCTGTACATAATGCAGACTTCATCTCTCAGCCAAAACGCATCGTTTGCAATTTAATATATTAAATCACCATAGTTAATTAGTTTTTACCTCTCTCGTGGTACTATTAGTACCTGTTTATGTTGTTCCCTCTCCCCAAAACCTTTTTAGCGCATCTTTGTTGGCTGATGGACTTACGAAATAATAATTTCGGCGTCTTCGCTTGTAGATTCTCGTTCTGCCCGGGATAAGTGATTGCAGTGCCAGACATACTCAATTTAGTGGACTCTTTCCCTGTCATTGTTTGAGATAATTGTGATACAAGGTGTTATATTTTACAATAAACATTCGTCCTTTCCCACTGTCAATTATTCAATTTATATAATTTTTAAGTTGATTCTTAATATCTGCACTGACGTAAAAGTTGCTAGTCCTTAAAGCTTAAATTAAAATTTATTTCTCTCAATTCAATTAATTTACCGCATTCAAGCTTTTTTCTTTAATATATGTTGTATGTTACAATAGAAATGTGAGGAATAGGTGATCTAGCACAAAGCTGAGTAATATAATGGTTAATCTTTTTAGACAGGAAGATATAGTACTTAGATCGGTTAGAGAAATAAGATGTTTTGTTTTTTGAAATAAAAAATATTAGTTTATTATGTAAATACTAAACGCTCTTCTTCAACGTACAAGGAAAGAGTTCGCCACACCACATTTAGCGTGTCAGGCTATGCTAAGGTTGCGTGTAAAATGTCAATCTCTTATTTCATCAATATCCAGGTATGCTATGGGCAGATAATCACACAGAAAAAAAAATCATACAGAAAAGACATTCTTACAATTACAAATTGATCGTATCTGTTCTTGTAACATCTTTAAGAGAGAGTGAAGAATACCGCTATTGTTAGAAAGGGAGCTGCTACAAAACTTTACGGCGTTACCTCTATTTCTCACCTGGATTGACGTTTCTTTGTCCTTTTCATGTTACACAGGTGTGGCAGGAAGGAATTGTTCCTTTGTTATTTTTATGTGCCCTTTCTTAAATGAATTCTATTTGATCAGAAAACTTGGATTACTTGCTGAAGAATTCTGTAAAGGTTTGATGGGTTCATAAGTAAGTAAAATGTGGGTAGATAAACCCGTAAAAAATTTGACATTAAAAAATGTTACATTACATACATATTATGTTACATATTTACATGCGATTCAATTATTTTCTCTCTCCTCTCTCTCTCTATAGTATATATATACATTCTTTCAATTCAAGTGTAAATACATGCGTGGCTAATGAAAACAACACGTACTATGTTTTATAGTTAATACTAATTACTAGTATTTTATGTGTTTGAGTTTACAGATATTTTTGTAAATTTATTTTATGTATTTTACCATAAAATTACATTTGATTCCATTAATTTCGAGTTAAAGGAAAGAGGTAATATTCTAATCACTAATCACATGTACTGAGATTTTTAAATATAGTAGGTTATTTAATTTTTTTATTTCGCCAAACTTACATTCAGATAATTTTACTTGCCTTATGAATAGTTCAAGTTGATACTCCTTATAAAGTACAACTGACCACAGTTAAAGGACCAATCCAACCAATACCTGTTATCAATACAAAATTATTTGAGTAGTTATCTGCCCTCCATTTGTACCATTTGTATTCGCGAATCCTTTCTTGAGAAATTATATTTTCCTATACATTGAAAATTCAATTTTTTAAAAGTAATTTTTGTATATATTTCCCCCACAATATCTATTAATTAAATTTATAAAAAATGTAGCATATGCTGCAACATGGTTATTCAAAATCAGTGAACTGTGATACTAAATGGAATATAATTTACTATTTAGAATTATTGTATAACAGATATAGACATACTTCTCGTGATAAATTTTATCCTCGCTTATTAGTTTGTAAATTGTTTCTAAAGAAATGAAGAAATGACAGAGTTTCTTAATGAGTATGAAAAAGTAATTAAAACTTTATGCCACTTTAAGAGAGAGGGAGAGTGATAAATTATATAGTCTTTGACAGCGTGTAGCGACAGCCTATTGTTTGTAATATGAGTTTGTTCTTTTGTCTTAGATTCTCATATACAGTGGAGAGTTCTTAAGTATAAGTCTATCTTTCTAAAGATCATAATTACGATAGGCAGCAAGGAACAATAGTCTGTAACTTCTCAGTCAGATGTTTGGAGGTAGAGAGGTTCTCCGACTATATTAGGATTATACAGCAGTAGAAAATTAACCGCACTTAGGAAATCCCTCTTACTGGCATATCACTAGCACACAGGCTGTGTCACTGTATGCTGTTTTATTAAATGGTACCGAGGTAGTAGCCCCTAAGTTGCTAGTTTACTAAGATACAAGAAAGTTTACCAAGAAAGAGTGTCTGGAAGGTAGCGAGTGTGACTAAGCACATCACGTAACTAACTAGTGGTTAGTAGTTAATATCACGGTGATGGATAACTTTTAGAGTATATGTTATAAATTAAACTAATTAAAAGTAAAATTAAAAGTAACTGGTTTAATATTAATAACAACATATTTAGAAAGTGACAATGTAGCGGCTAGTATAGTAGTGTAGGATGACAGCCTATAGGTATATGAGAAGTGGTATTTATTTTTTATACTAGCTGCTATCCAAAATACACGTTAATGATTGACAATGATGATAATATTATAAATATAAAACTAGTGAAACAATATGTACTTATACATAAATATAAATCATTTGTGTAATTATTGTGTTTAGAATTGCACGCAAGCGTCATACCGGTTATGCCAAAAGTATACAGTCTACAAAAACAGGTATACTCGTTCATATTAAGTAAGAATTGTCTACGCCTTATATATTTTATGAAATATAAATATGCTTTGAGTAATATACATACTAAAGAATAGAGAAAGTTCAAAAAAGTTTCAACCACCAACCGAATGGCGATGTTTGTATAAACGTGCGTAGATGCTTGTACTAGGTTGTATGTGAATAAAACGATTGATATGAAGTTTTATTACATTCTACGGTTTGAAAAAAAATCAGCTTTTAGTTCAAATGCAGTGGAGACCTAGCCTCCGATTTGTTATTGAAACACCAACTATGGAAGTAGCATGCTGTTCAAGCAATTTATCGATACATGAAGCTCTTAAAAAGGAAAACGGCCAGGTCAACCGTGTGCTAAGGGGATAAACGCATCCATATATATATATATATATATATATATATATATATATATATATATATATATATATATATATAAGAATAGTGACCTTTTTTCCTGACTCTACTGAAGATTCACATGGCTTAATTTCTAACATAACGAAGCGCTCAGTTGAAAGCATGGTATCCGAGTACTGATAAATAAATAAATAAATATATATATATAATAAAAAGTAAAATAAATTATTTTATCAGCGATTTTAATTCCCATGGAAAATCAAGATATGGATATAGACTTCTGGGTACGGAGACTGCTCACCAGGTCAAGACATCCGTTTATGCTCCTCGTCCACTAACAACCCTAACTGACGTGTGGAACCGTGTCACTGCTCCTTTAACGACAACAAAACGCGTTTTTCTTGGGAGGGATTTCACTACTGTTTTTATAATTGAAATAAGCGACTGAGGGATACATTTCTTAATATATTAAATAAAGTTTATATCTCATCTATTTATTAGTCTCTAGATGGTTCATGTTAAATATATTCTTCATTAAATAGACTTACTTGTATTTACTCTATTTTTCTTAATATCTCCGTGTTTTAGCTATAACTCTAGAGTTGAAGATTGAGGTTTTCTTGCTGTCGTAAGAAAATAAACATAGAGATGGCTCAGTGCAATGATTAGTTTATTGTTACTGTTTTTAAGTTTATACAGAGTAACTAATTTGCTGGAAAATAAGAAAAGAAACGAATTATAGATTTTACGAGGACTTGTATATCATCATTTACTTTCTTACGGGAGGAACCTTAAATTAATCGTAGGATATTATCACTAAACCTTAAAATTTTTAAACCAGAAGCTCTTATAACGTTCGTATATCTTTATTGAGGAATGAAGTACCAAATAAACCAATAGAACTATTAAGATAAAATTAAATTTTAAGTTCTCCTTGAAAGAATTACTAGATTGAAAACCAATTGAGTCACTAATCATACATTTACGAAGTGATATTAACACATGCTACATACAAATACACGCTAAATACATTAATAATTAATGATATATATATTATATTAGTGTTGTTATATATTATTATATGTAACAGCAGAATTTAATTTCAATAAACATTGAATCACAAAAAGTACTTGCTCCGCCGGGACTCGAACCCGGATCTTTCATTGCCGAGTGAATATACCTGTATTAATTTATCGTTAACGTTTCTTAATCATTAAAGTTTTCCATAGCATATTAAGTTATATATAATATATCAAACGTATAGTTATTTACCTACAACTAAGTATTGTCTGAAAATATTGATATACTATATATAACACAATTTAGGTAACTTACCATTACATGACGTAAAATTAGTAACAATTTTGATATATTGACAATTTAAATGGAATGAGGAAATAAAGCTCATTGATGGTAGCTTTGGAACCAAAGTTCGTTTGTTCTGAGGCATTGAACCCTGTTAATTCTATAAATAAAAATCCTGTTCTAGGAGCTATTTTGAGATTTAGATGCTCTGAACCCCTGTATTTCTTAACTCTACATAAGATTAGCGAGAAGAGAGTCGGTGACGCCGTAAATAAACAATATTTTCATCTTTACTTTTTACCTGCAAAAAAGGAAAATAGACCGTCAATAATAATTTATTTATTATCAAGTTACCTTTTAGATCGAGGATGAGATTCCCATAGGTCTTATTACTTTTACGTTTGAAGAGGCCAAGGCAGGAACTATTTTAGAAATAATTGCTACTGAATTATATTTAAATTTTATTTCCTGTCTTGCAATGGGATTTACAAGATTCCAGTATCTGAATTCCGATATGGAACTAACACAATGCGAGTTGTCAGTAAAGGTTGTGTTTTTAACACAACCATGAGATGAGCTAGACAGTAATTTCTAGCAAGTCGTGTGTATCTGCAACAAGCAATTATTTGAGTCCAGCAACAGAAAAAGAAAAACCTTTAATTAGTTCTCACCAGTGGAAACAGTAAAATGTTTTGTATCATAGCACAGTGAACTGGAGAATGTGTGCCAATCTGTGATATTATGTATTAAATTGTGTTTAGCAAAAGAAAGGACTTTTTAGATTATGAAATCTTAACATTTAACATCTCAAATTACGAATTCTTTACATCTCTAATGTATTAAGCTTAAGGCACTGTAAATAATAAAAAAACTTATAAAATGGTAAGGAGCAATAACTCCAACACAATATAAATGGTCTGCTTTGTCTCCCTCGTTCATTAATACTTCCCATTGTTACAAAACACAATAATGGAACAGCTCGGACTTACTTAATCTTGTTGTCAATTACAATCTCATAACGGAGAACGTAAATGTTGTGGTTAATATAATGTGAATTGAAGATCAATGAATGCATTATTACATTTCTTACAGTTTATTTACCGATAGTTATTTAAATGTTTTTTATTTACTATAAAACATTGGCTATAAACAAACTGTACCAACTATAATATTGTAAAATATACACTTATTGATCTGACAGGTTCAATTACTATAAGGAATAAACTCATAACACTTATAGTAAATTTATAACTATTAATGGTAATACTGTGTAAGAATCTCTTTAAAACTGTTAGTGTAGTCTACTTTACACATAATTAACTAATTACATTTGAGGATAAGAAGAAACTTTTGGAAATTTGCTTAGGTACAATGATCCAAAAAACTAATTAACACTACTTTCCGATATCTAAAATTTGATCACTTCTTCAGGTGGATAACTAATCTAAAATATAACTACATTTTAGGTGAAAATAAACAAATGATTCCAAAGCATTGGGACATACAAAATGCGGAAATCATAACAAAGTAGTTATGTCAATTGTATACCCACTATCTTTAAAATATCCTCTTAACTAAACATATAATCAATAAATAACAAAGGTAAATAAACAACACGACTGCTCGAAATAGCAAACCACTGATAACTGTGGTTACTTACTTCAAAGATCAAATATTAATCAATCAATGGAATACGAAGGACCTAAAATAGCATAACAACACAGATGAGAAAACAAACGGACGAAATGCCCTTTTACTTTTTGCACTAAAATTATTGGGATTTTCCATGAACCAGTAGAAGCTCATGTACCACGTTTCTAGTTGATAGGATTTTTCTAAGAGTTACCGCTCGGACGGACAGACGTACGAACAAACTGCCCTTTGACCTGGTCAGAAGAAAACAATAGAGCTTATGTTTAGACATGGGTTTTCCCTTCACATGATTTTAAGAAGGCCCAGTAAAATTAATAAACTATGCTTACAAGTCCCCATGTAGGCCTGCCGCGAATCATTGAGTATAACGTACAATATTTACTTGACATATATATTTCTTTATCTCGTAAGAAATGGTTCTTATTAGGTAAATATTCATTTTGTATTTATGTGATGGTGTCCTTTTATTCATTGATGTAATACTATTACACAGATATATAATTCTAATAATGAGTCAATAATAACAATATTTTAAACGTTGTTATAATATAACACCTTTTAGCTATTACTAATGAGTTATTACATTTATTAATGAGCAAAGACGTAATTGTTGTAACACATAACACCTCATTAAAACTTGTGGATATCTCATGCCAATGAAAACTATGTCCACCATATCTTAGTACAAGATACACATTGTAATAAACTGAAGGATAAAATGTATATATATATATATATCCTATAACCAACAGCAAGTCAAATTATAAATTCATTAAGAAATGAATAACAGCTACATTTCAGAAAATCTAATATATATATATATATATATATATATATATATAAATATATATATATAAGTGATGTATCTTATAACCAACAGCAAGTCAAATTATAAATTCATTAAGAAATGAATAACAGCTATATTTAAGAAAATCTGACTGTTGAAGATATATTAATATTAAGACTATAATTAAATATAAAATAAATATATAGTTATACATAAATAAATAATACTGCAACTGAACTAACCCTTATTAACTGTTATATTAAAAAGAATAAAAAACTCAGTTTATTTTATACTTGTATATATGTTAATATTCCAATATTATGTTGGATTTGGAGTGTTGGATATACTCATACAAAATTAGCTATAAATCTTTTACATGCCGTATATATTTTAAACCTATAGTCTTTTGAGATCACATGTTTCAAATCTTTTTACAACAAAGAAGCCGAAATTCCCGCACTCGGCTAAATTTCTTGGATAAGAAGCGTATGCTTACTCAAGATCGAGGTTATAAAGTGTTCTTCCCCTCGTCACATAAAGATTAATGATATTCAAATCCTCTTGACGTATTGTTTTTTTTTTTACATTTAACGAAAGCCAATAAACTGAAACTTGTTAACCTTCAAAGTATCCATGGTTAAAGAGATCAATGTATTTCTGAATATATTGTTTTATATTGTTTTTTACTTTAGATTAAATAAAAATTTCAAGCAAATTAGTAATAAATATACATATATACTCACTATTATTTACATATTAGGTACCCTATTCTTTGTAAAATGTAATCTTGTGTATACGTAAAGTAATCAAGATTAATCATAATTCAAATCATATTCAATTTAATGAAAAAGTGAAAGTTCTTGAGTTACCCAGTATAAAGCATTATAAATGGCATTTTATACTATCTTTTTGTGCGTACGGCAGTCTTTTGGCTTTAAGATCGTCAAACGTTTCCCACAAGACATAACGTAGTTTTCCCACGTGCTACCTAGTGGCCAGTATCAGAAAGCGAATCTGACCCAATAAAAGCTGTGCTTCCTCTCAAGTGAAACTCTTTTTCTTCAACATTATTCGTTTTCAGTATTTCATAAAATATTGTCACGAATTGTAATAATGTATTTTGTTTTCCTACAGTCTCTATTAAAAGATAGTCCTTTACTGATTTGTGGAGAACTATTTCACTTAGCAGTGAGAACCATCATCACAGAGTTGATCACTTCTATCAAGTATTCAATAATTAGTATATTTAATGATTGTAAAGTGTCATCCTCATTACAAAGTACAGAGGGCGGTACTCCCTGTCTGCTCCTTGAAAACAGTTGAGGCAAGGAATGATATGCCGACGGCACATTCTACTCTATGTAAACCTCCTGGCAATTGTTAAAAAAGGAGTCTCAACATCTCAAGTCTCAATACATAAATCCTCCGACTCATACAGTTAGTAATTAATTCTCTAACTAGCGCCATAAACCCATTGCAACATTTTTTGGAAATTTTTGAAAGTGTCACTATTACAGTTTGCACCGAGAACAATTGTAAAGGACGATCAAAAGCACAAGTATTTTATAAAATAATATTTTCTCCTTCCATAATAACCGGTTGCAGATGATCTAAGTTTCCATTCTTAATTACACCTATTGGATGGTTAGTATGTTTATTTATAAATCTGTCAATGTAGTTTCTGTTTCATGTTGTAGATAACAAGTATGGTTTCTTTTCGTCATCGTGTCACGTTTGGTGAGATTTCGCCAGTATGCTATTTTCATAGAATCATTGATTCTAATACTACGGTTAGGCACATCAATGGCTTTTTTGATTACTGAATTATCAGGTTTATTTGAGTTTTAATCTGATCCATAACCATCAGAAAAAACTCCGTATTATCTTTGTGGCTAGCTGCTGCTAGTTTCATCGATCCCTTTATGGATTTAATGTTCTGAAAGACAGAACCGTCTACTAGCATAGGTAAACTCTTATTAAAAATAATTAGTTTATACAAATATTTTTCAACTGCTTTGAACAACTGGAGGAGCTTGCAGTAAAAAATAACTGAATAATGGGAAACATCACTCTCGTCCAGAGAGGTATTAGCGTAGAAATATTGAGCAGATTGTTTAATATATCAGGTAAGTATTGTTGGTTTCCTCTGTTAGCAATAAAATGTTTCAAACTGTATCGTGAATATTTTTCGTAATATTTAGGAAAGGATTGGTTTCTTTTCTTTTAAATATTTCTTTTGGTTCAGTAACATTCGTAGTTTTATGATTTTTATCCTATTCTAAGTTTGATTCTGTTGGTACAAAACCACAAATTCTTTGAACAAGAAATCTTTTACTCATTTCGCTAGGAGCTTCTTGGAATTAAATATCGTGCCCTTCAGTTTCTGTAATCGCTATTACATTAGTAACAATGTTAAATTAATATATTTATAGTTGAACTTTTTTATATTACGAGACACTTATCCGTGCTAGAGAAGCGTATATAATTGTTGAATAAAAGTATCAAACCCCGGGTTTGCTTGTAAGCTTTGAATGAATATATTTAAAATAAATCTAACTCTTTCTCTCTCTCTCTCTCTCTCTCTCTCTCTCTCTCTCTATATATATATATATATATATATATATATATATATATATATATATAGGAAGACACAGGACGGTGGCTTATGAACAATTGCCTTGGCAGGCAGGAGGTCAGTCGTCAACAAATTACCAAATTCGATCAAAAATGCCACAATGTCTAAGGCATTTAAAACTCGTCTGAAAACCGCGCTCATCTACGATTGGATGACCACCTAATTGGCTAGCCATGTGATTAGAGTGAGAAAATTATGTAATGAATGAGAATTTGGGTGAATGAAAAACTGTAAGTCTGAATGAGAGCCACTGTAGTGATGAATGTAAAATTTTAGCTTTAACATGTTATGACGATTGCAATGCAATTTGTATTGTTTTTATGCAATAAAACATTGAATTGGGTTGCAGCTGATTAGTTCGAGGCGCGTGACAGACGTACCGCACAATTACTTGCTAGCCTTGGTCAATGTTTATTTTTTATCGATACTGATAATATTTTTGCAGTTTAAGGTGGCTTAGTTTTCTTTATATGTACGTGAACAATACTCTACCGTACCTGGTTATATAGTATAAAGTATTACACATTTTCAGAAAATTGTGAAGTACAACATTAGTTACTTGTCTAACATGTTACAACAGGTTTTTAACTTTACCATTATAATTTAAAAATAGCTAGAATTTATTTTGAACACTTTACAGAAGAATGCTTTATACTTTTTAAAACAATCTCTTTTGAACTACACTAAAAAATCCTACAGAATCCAAAACAAAATGCTGTCTATACAAGAAAAGCGTTTAAAAGTCAGTTCACAGATCTTCGTATAAAAAGAGAACTGCATCAGTTTCGATACTTCATTACACGACCTTTCAGATAATACCCTACATGGCTAAATCGAACAATTGTTTATGCTATTGTAAAATTTTATTTTTTGAAAATTGTAAAATGTCTATTACCCAAAAAAAATCTAATGTAAAGCTTCCACATCAAACTAAAAGGAGTACACAAATTGTTTTGTATATCTGCACTTGAACTTGGCATTTACAATTTTGTGGTCTTAATATCTCTGTATAAACAACACCTTATGGTTCAAACCGTTCCGAAGATTCAAAATAGAATACAGTTTTATTTCATAAGAATGGTAGTTGAACATTTAGGGACACTGTCCCACACCTAAAATATAAATTAAACTAATTTGAAACACTATACGCTTACTGAACCTAGTTTCTGATAGATACTAACTTTCTAGGACCAGCCTCTGGGACCTCCGGCTAATTGTTACGAATGTTATTGTTAGTTTTTTTATTAATTATATGTAGTTTATGTTTTATATATGCTGTTAATATTGTATATTCATAATAGTCACTGAAATCATTAAAGTTAAAAGTTTATGCAATCAGTCAGACGTATCAGCATGATATACGTTAAAGTAAACACCTATATTACCTTCGAAATATTGTTTACTTATTAAGATAGCTTTCACCCATGTATTTGAGTAAATATTTCGGTGTTTTTATAAAGGTTTCAAACCACAAATATGAAAATAAATTTCTGTTTAAAATGTAGCTTTCTCTACCTTAACTGATCATTATGCAAAACATGATGACAGTAAAATAATCATACAGAATTTGTTTCATATCTCTTAAAGAATGAAATACTAAAAATTGAGAGTTTTTAATTAATTATTGAAGTCGTAATAAATTTATTTTGTCAATCGTTACGAAATCGGTTACCAGTTACAACTTTTCAGATTTAGAAACTGTAGGATACTTTACGTATTAAACTCATTTTTCATGGCTGTTTAATCCTTGTTTTTTCGCATCAAAGTTTTTGTCAGATCATAGTTTTTAAATTAATATGACTTTAAATATATATATATATATATATATATATATATATATATATATAATTGAAATTAAATAAGGCTATTGCCATTTATACAATTTAATATAAATAAAAGTCGTTTGACAGGTATTTGGTCTTCCGATCATATGTTAGTTTGCTTATTTAAAACGCATATGTGACATATACGGCCAAAGTTTTCTGCCTCTAGTGTCATAAGAGTATACGTCACTACCTCTTATGACCTCGCATTTTGATTTGAAAAAAAGAGTTGTTTCCAGAATATAGAGGCAGGGAAGCGTCAACAGATTTTTGAATACTTGTCTGCACGACTCTCTCTGTTGAAGTTTTGCGATTATTCTAACTGCTTTTTTCTGCAGGGTGAAAATTCTTTGAAAATGTGTGTTTGCACAACCTCCCCACAAGATCACTCCGTACGAGAGATGTGGGTAGATTATTCCATAATATGAGTCATCAGTACCTGAATTGGGCAGTATTTGGAGAGCTGCCTCAGAACATAAATGCCTGAAGAAAGCTTTGAACAGACACTGTCGACGTGAGAATTCCATGTCAGCCCTCTATCTAGGTACATCCCAAGGAATTTAGTCGAGAGGACGTGTTCGACTTCAGTTTCATCCAACATGACTGTTGGATTCCAATTTGAGTCTGTATTTCGCAAACAACATTTGATGAAAGTTGACTTTGATGGGTTTGTTTTGAGATTGAGCTCGTTGGAGTGCTGCATTGTATTGGTGAGCTCTGTAAATGTCACAATTTCTAGTTCTGGGATTGATTTTGAGCTGAAGGAGAGAGTCGTGTCATCTGCGTACTGGACAATTTGCCCTTTATTAAGCGATGAGCTAGCGTCATTGACATACAATAAGAAGAGAAGCGGACCGAGTATGGAACCTTGAGGGACTCCACAACTCAGGCACTCCTCCCCTGACTGCACGTTTCAATTTTGACGAATTGTTTTCTATCACTAAGATACGATTTGAGCCAATCGAGAGGCACTCCCCGTAACCCGTAATATTCCAATTTGTTAGTCAAGGTGTAATGATCAACGCAGTCAAAAGCTTTCGATAAGTCTAGAAACACACTGAGTGTCTCTTTGACCTTCAAGTCCATCTACTATCAAGTCAACTAGACGGGCGACTGCGTCTAATGTTGACTTTCTACTTCGGAATCCGAACTGATTTATTGATAGCAATTTGTGACTCACGATCCGAATTATGCACCCAACAGTGCATGGGCAATGAATGACACGTCTAATTTTTTACCGTCATGGTAAGCAAAGATTATATATTTTTCTGAGCCGTCGTTCAACTAGTACAAAAATAAAAGTTGGTGATAAAGTTTGGTAAACAATATGGAGTAGTGTATTTTAATTTACGACAAAGTTGTAAACACGTAGACCTGTGAGCCGAAATTTAAATTGTTAATAACTTTTTTTAAGTGATTGATGCAAATTTTATTCTATTGGTACAAAAAGGGTAAAACATTCTGATATAGTTTTTAAAATGATTTGAGATGGTCAGCTCATAGTTATATACAGCTTGATCAGGGTGCGGTTTAAAACTACTCCCAATTCTACTGTAGCCTATTTTTCTGAAGGTTCTCACGAAGGACTTGTCCCCACTTCTTCGTAGTGAAACATACAGCTTCACAATTGGCAGTTTTGACCTTTATTCTCCACTTCTTGGGCCATGATTCTAGGAGATCAAGTTGTTACTGCTTAAAAATACTCGATTGACGAAGATACGCTGACCATACGCAGAATGAAGCACCCTCATCATACAGTACAAGGTCTATTCTGGAAGGTAGGTGGATGTCATTGGTACATTGGAGAAGTAATATCAGTCCAACTGTACTGATCTCTGTGTACACCGTCAAAGACTGGAGACATGAGATGGTCGGTCCAACGGATACAGTGTAATGACCAACTTGAAGATATTATGCTAGCAGTTGGAATATAGGTCAGGAGAGAGGGCTGCGTATGTACTGTATAGGGTCTACTGGACTCTTCGAAAACCGCACTGGTCATCCTTACGTTAAAGATGGAAACCCTCCAGGAATCTATTAAATGAGCATAATTTTATAAAAATTTAATGAGATATAGAACTAAATATTAGATTATGAATTAAAATAATTAAATTTTCCCTTTAAGATATTATTAAAAAGTAATTTATGTATCTTAGATAGTTATTTATGCACACATTCATTTTATTACCCCAACACACTTTGACGCCTGAAAAGAATATAGATTGATCAAAAGCGGGGAAAGAAATCTACCTAGTACTATAATGTTCAAATTTGAAAGGAGTAAGAGGAAAGAGATAAGCCATATAAAATATATTTATGGTTATTATATTTATAGGTTGTATCTTTATATAAGTTAGATATTTTAACAGTAATTAAAACATATCAATATTTCACTTAGTTAGAATAACAATACATTCTGAATTTTGCCATTCTTTTCTATATGAGGAGATAACTTTTAGTCATTGGTCTATGGATAGCTGCTGATAATCAAGTATAATTATTGATTTTGTGTTTGAATGTAATCCTCTACCATACAATATACTCTAAAATATTAATATTTAAGTTTGTAATATTTATTCGTACAGAAATCTTATCCCAATATCGATAGATATTTATTAAAATTTGTCACGGTAACCCATGGTTTACAAATAATACAAAAAAATCCAACACATGCTGAAGCGAAGTTGTTCAACTTGCTGCCAGAAGAACCGAAGAGCACACCTGCACAACAACTAAAGAAGCGACTGACTGGCTGATAAAGAGATCCTTTTACTTAATGGATGAGTACATGAAAAAATACAATAATTTTAATAAATAACCATTATTGTAACCGCATGACGCATTACTAATCTCCAAGATTATGCAAATAAAGAACTTATCTATTGTCTAATAAATGAAATATAAAGAAGTGTATGTTGAAATTGTTATTATGCCTGTTATTAATAACATTTGACTTTTGCTTAGTGTTTAAAAAAAAGACACGCAACTGTAATTTAATTATTGAAGTGAATGCTATATAGTCGGTTTTGAAAACAGCTAAATTCTAATATGTTAAGAAAGTTTGACTTAAAATGCAGTACAAACATTAAACAATAATTATTTGAATAAATTTGACCAGGTCAGGTGTAAGCTGTACTTTATGGGTTTGTAGATTCAAACGTATTAATATTGTAAGTAGCGTTTAAAGATATTTTACCCATGGAGGAAAACACTAAATTCATTTCAAAGCTTCTTAGAATGTACAGAGAATGAGAAAATTCATTATGAGATCATAAGAGCATCAATGTGTGACAGGTAACGTCTCAGTTTACTGAACCGTAAGTGATAAAGCCATGCAATATCATAAAGCAAAGGCCAGTAGTTAACTATTGACCTGAATATGTGAGAAGTTATCTCCTCTGTGCGGAAGCCGCAGTATTGGAGTTTACACTGTGTCCTGTGTAGCGTTTCTCTCCTTTTAGAACTGTGTAGTAGTACATACACCCTAAACTTTCATTCATACTGTGTGGTCCGAATTCCGTGAAACTGCTATTAAATTTATATCTGAAATTTTGACTGCAAAGTACAGTAATATTTTATTTGATTAAAAACTAATTTGATCATTTTCGTAGTTCTAGTAATAAACAATTCTATTATGAAAAAGCTCAAATGTTTTGACACTGCATAGATTTTGCTTCACATAAATGCTGTACTAAAGTGTGTTTCATAAAATCATAATCATTATTACAGTACTAATTATGATATTTCAAAGAAATATATAAAATTATTCAGCGTGTAGCGTTTGTCTTAAATTTTATTTAGTGACATCAAATTACCAGTATTGATCATTTGTGTTTATTAATTTACTTATGAGAGAACAAAATCTTTGCTCTTCTAGAAAAATCAAGCAATATAACAGTTCGCTTGTATTATCTGGCAAAACTTTTACATAGGGGATGACTCCCCTACAGCTTCGAATCAAGAAGTAGGGGATGGAGCAGGTTGATACATTAATTAATAAGGTTACATATTATACGCGTCACTTAAATGCCTATTACTTTGTTGTATATCAGGAAGGTTTATGTGATGGCCGTCGTATTGGCATAATGTAATTTAACGTGTAAGCATGCGAAAGGATAGAAGTGTAAGTGACGAAATTTATATGTTTACAATAAAATCTTCTTGTTCGGAAAAAAGGTTTTAGTACGTGATAACCTATATGTTCTTAGATCGTTTAGATTAATTACTAAAGTTTCAGTAACGACAATATTATACCTAAATTTTACTGAATCATATTTAGGACTACTGTAACTTCCTATCTCGGAATTTCTGCCACCAATATTACTTATTTAAATATAATTTAGAAAACTTGATTGCTCCTCATTCCTATAAGGCCAGCGGTAATGTGAGATTACAGACAATGCGCTGAGCGGAAGGTGCAATGAAACTAAATTCAATATTCACATTGAATCAACCCTTCCACCATTACAGTGTCATGTGTAGAAAACTCGTGTCCTTAAACATAATAGTGCACTCGGCAGTCAGTGAGAACACCTACTCATCTACAGTAAACTGTATAGTACCATCTTAGACCATCTCATTTGTTCAAGGTATCTCTGATAAGAGACAAAGTAAAAGTTTGGTTTAAAAGTCTTCTTCGTCGCCGTTATTATGCGACACAAGAAAATAGATGAAATTATGAATTTTATTTATACCCGTTAGAGACTTTTTTTTAAATCTTATCGCTGTTAATCTGCTCCACTTTTTGTCTTATCTGTGTTATAACTCTTGACGTAAAGGTCCTAGAAACGTGAAACTTGGTACTTGGAAACATCGTGTACCAAGGAAGAACGTTATCAATTTTCAGGTGAGGTCCGTCAGTCTACCTGTCTGTTCAATAACACGTGACATAAAGATCCTTATAAACTTGAAAATTAGTGTGTGAGTTGCTCTTGATACTGGAAATAACCATACCTGTAGTGATTTCATGGTAAAAATGTATAGAGCCGTACGTCAGAATGCCTGTTGGTCTGTATCTGTATTGGTGCGCTACATATAGTGTCACATTCTGTCGGGTCCCTGATACAACTTTGTATGGATTTATTTGCTTAGTTATAGTTACTGTATCCATTAAAAAAATATACAATAAGATATATTGTAATATACCTGTATTGTACAAAATATAAAATGTATTTAACTTTTTAACTATTATGTAATCTGTAACTGTGTAAAACGATAATAAAATCATATTGAATCTATTGAGGGACTTATTCCTTAATATTGAATCTATTAAGAGAACCTATTATCCCTGAGTGCTTTAATAGATGTATAGTTTTATATAACCTTTGGGTCCTGTCCTTTTTATACTCTAGACCAATCACCTAAGCACCTATGTAGCGTATTCATCAGAATACGCTAAACCAAAGATTTATGCAGATTATACGATTATACTCATAGCATTCAACCTCCTGTTAACATGGTAATCAAATTTTCTACGGCAATGAATATTGGTTGTATAAGCGGGCATCGCAAACCATTTAGTAGCCCCTGAAGAATAGTCCCTGTGTAGAACATGACGTTTTAAAGTACTAGTAATACATATCCAAACGAGTCTTATATTTTGTTATATTTTTATCGAGAATTCAGAACAAATCTCAAACTGTTATGTACTTTACGGTTTAAATACTTACACTTTACAAGAAAACCGAAACTTACTTTAGGTGTTTAACTAAGTAGGTTGAACTCTATTTAAGTTCCAACACAGTTCTCGCATGGGATAACTATTCAACTAAGGGTTCTCTAATAACATATAGCACCATTAAGCGAGGTATTATAGCTAATAGGAGAAAGTAATAAGAATGAATTCTCCTTCGAGAAGTTTCCAAGTTTGAAAACACGAGTTTCCACTTAAATGATTACTAACATTTAGTATATGATATACTAACTTCGGGTATATGATATTCGATTGTAAACTAAACCTCAAATAGTTTAGCATAACATATCAATAAAATACTTACATTGAACAATTTTAATATAATCGTATAGTTATATTATTTAAAATTAAGAATGTTAATCAGCATCGTAATATACAGATTAATTAAATTGTTAATGTGTCAAAGATATAATTAACCATTAACTTTTGGCTTCGAAAGTAAAACGTTAACATACGTATAACAATACATAACAATTTAATACGCAAATACTACCAGTAATATTGTACGTACTGTAAGTATAAAATGCATAAAAAAACTATATTTTTAACCACTACAAATGGGAACTGAGCTGGCTTTAAGACTGATAATTAAAAAAAATTCCTGCTTGTGAACGTGATGTTTTATTTTCGGAAAAATGTCACCGTATGGAAATAGATACGAATTAAATCGTAAAAATGTAGCCTCATAAAGCCAGATACTTCACTGTTAAAGTTTACGAAACAGATATTTGCTCACAAATGTGTACTGCGCTTACAAGGCTGATCATTGAGTCGCACTATGAGACCGTCCAGACAATATCAGCGTAGTTCATAAGAGCTGCTCTTCGACTCGAGGTTTTGTCATTGGGATTAGAAATAAGTTTATAAGATTCTCAAAAGTTCATTTTCAACAATCTGTAACAAAATGTGGAACATTTTTCTTACGTATACACTGTCAAACATATCTCACTGGATACATTATAAATAGTTTTCGTCATATTTAATTTTAGCCTTTGTCAAACAGGGGATACCAATAACAGAGAATTTGTTATATATTTTTACAATAAGATTACGTTATTATTAAAATCATCACACTGTATAAGGTTTTAGCATTTTTTATTTGTAAAAAGTGTTAGATTAGTGTAAAACTGTTTACAAGACAAACGTACAGGTTTCACTCAATCAAAGTAACATTACAGGTTTGGGGTTTGTATTCAAAATTCCAGCTAAATTCTTAAACATTTCAAAAAATAGCTTTTTTATAAAGTTAATTGCAAAAAATGATGTGTAAATTTTACAAACATATAATGTATTATAAATATTAAAAATCAAACTACATCGAACCCGAAAACTTCGTTTTGAGAAAATGTTCAAAACAATATCTTTTGAATAAAAAAGGTCCACTAATCTTTGCATAGCCTTTATGTAGAATAACTTTCGCTAACTAGAAAATTTTCTCTAAAATAAATCCATTTATCATAATTAGCAGTAGCCTCTGTTGGACGCTTACACGTTTAGATAAATCCTCGTATTCAAGTGCAATTCGAAACATTCGAAATTTTAACATTTGTTCACTACAATTAACTATCCTTTTATTCATTAACTAACAGATAATCACATAGACAATCGTAATTAAGAAATGCTTAACACATATAGCTCTAACTAAACTTTAAGTGTACTAACAATCAAATAAATAACATGGGGTAATGACAAAGAACTCTTTGCCAATCCAACCGTTTGTATTTATTCAGATTCACAAATACTGTTTATTTTAGTCTATAAAATATGATTGTATGCCTAGTATTTTTACGACAAACATAAACTTTAATTAGGTGGCTCATGGATGGAATGTTATTGTGGACATTCTCGTTGAACCCTTTCACGATATTGCTCCTTTTGGTTCAAAACTGTATTAACCAGATTTTTCTGAATGTGGCAAGAGTTGGATCGATTAAATACCAATTGATGAATCTATACTTTAAAAACATGAATTAGATTTTTGTTCGGTAACATCTCGTTAATACATTCATTTTCAAACATTCTGTATTTGATTTCTTATATGAAATAGTCATTGTTGTCATATCCTTAAAAACCTCTCGACTATAAGGTTTTAAAAGTTACGAGATTATTTATCGTATTCACTTCATAATTTGAATTATAATTCTGATTAGGATCAAAGTAACACCGTTATTAGTTTGTTTAAAAATTATAAAATTTGTTTAAAACACAACAGTGTCTACTTATAATTAGAATGAAAATAAAATAACTGTCCCGAAAAGAACTCGTTATTAATTAAATTTGTAAGGGAAGCGCGTGTCCATTTCCATGGCTTAGCGTTCCAGAAAATTCACAGTCAATGAAGTGCCAATCATCAAGTATTCGTCTCCCCGAACCTATCAACTTACTAAATCTAGTTTTCAATTTTCTAAATACGGTCAGTTTCTTCTAAATTTATTACATTTAAATCGCTATTATAATTAACGTTTTTATACTTTTTGAGGAGTGGTTTTTGTGAGACACCCCACAAACCTGTGATGTCAAGGAAGGAGCAGAGGTCTTGCAGAAGGCAATCTTAATCTAGACGTTACGTCATCAGGCTGATCAGATCCGCCGGTGATCATATCAAGTCAGTTCTTTCATTGGACAAAATTTCAGGAATACAACGTCCGAGTGAAGTTCAAAAAAATGATTTTGTCCATTTTATTTAAAAAAGATTCATGAGTGGAGTGTTAATGTTCACATTTATATACAGCCTTTTCATGATAACGACTTTATCGATTCAAAACTGTACCAAGCAGATTTTTTCTCAACACTTGGACGTTATCTAGTTTGCCTAGGAAAAGAGGACGGAATGGCAGAACTATCCACGACTCCAGATATTATATAATCAGCTCATGTTTTCCTACGTTTTTTTTTACAAAATCCTTTGTAGCGAAACGCGATATGTAAGAAATGGTCAAATTGATTGGTATTACTGATTCGGTGGATCTTTGGAGATTCCTTGGGTCCATAAAAGAATTTTGATGTAAGCATTCTATAATGAGTATCATGTCATTTGTTTAAGCATACTAATATAATATTATCCACAGTAAATGTCTGGTTAATGAGAGAACTTCTTGATACATACTGCGGTATATTGCGAGATTATCTAATGGTTAGTCACATTGAAAACCTAATTTAAACTCTATCGCCTCATAAAAATGAACAGATTTTATTACACCCATATAAAATTCAAAATATAATGTATAGGACGTCCTCACCGTTACATTATAAATTAGTTTTAGAAATAGTTAAAATAGTAAACGACAGAACATGCAGATACTGTAAAACTTTGACTATGCCATAAGCTGCTACAAACTTGATGATACAGGTGACAAAACATGGTGCCATTATTTACTTTATCGTTAGTACTGACACGATTCAGCGGGACAAAGTAGTTCTAGCGAGTTGTTGTACCAGTAAACGTGATATAGGAATAGTGCCTGTAAAAGATTTATCGTTGTTTATAGTCCATACATCTGTCAATATCTCATACAACATGTAGGAGACGCTGTACGACAGTGTAACTACTGTTGCTTGTACTCGAGCTTGTCATTTCCCGTTTGTCTTCCAATCGTACTTTTCTATTTTTATTCCTGAATAGTAATATCACCATTACATAAATTAAATAAAATATAAAATAGCATGGAGTAAAAAAAGTTTTAATAATATAAAATTTCCTTTTGAACAATCATGATTGTGTGCTGATATTAATGGTGAGCAAATTCACTAAAGGTTTTAAAACCTGTTCAGCCATTAAAACATTTCTTCCTGTTACTTCATCTTGAATGAGGATTTAATTAATTGGAATGTATTGTATACTGTTATTAATTTGCAAAAAATGTTTGTATAATGACTTAAATAAAAACAATTATACATTATAAGTAAGACTTTTGTAAAGGTCTTACAAATTTTCCTCAATAATATTTCGAAAAGGTTTTAATAATCATTTATAAACAGTCTAGTTGATCCATTCATAGTAAACATATGGGGCTCACACTGCAAAACATGTTTTCTTCTAGTATCAATTTTTTAATACTTTCCTGTCAAAAAAATATGTTTCTCGGTATTTATTAGATAGCTCTTCTGCGTTTTAGTTCATTTCTGTTCCCCCTTTCACCTTCCTTCCTCTCTAATACTTCTGTAACATTTTAATAACTAAGTATAAAACCATGAAAATAATTAAAATACCCTCTCTTCCATTTAAGGTATGGGTAAAAGTACCTTCAAACAAAGCTCGTTAGTGCTTGACAAAATTTAAAAAAAATTATCTACTTCATTTACGTAATGGTTTTTCCGTAATACAAGGAGCCCGGATCATAATTTGGAGAATAAACACACTGGCCATGCCAACAAAGCTTATTACAATGGTAAAATGTTGTAATAAGCAAGTCATGAGTGGTACCCACTAAAACACCGACGGAGATAGCAACCTGGAATATTTGGATATCCTATAGCCCTTTAATTGAGAACTTCCTCAAAATAAGCCCAGCTCTGTTCCTAAGGGTTCTTTTCGTACTCTAGTCGGTATGCTTAGAACTACACACCTACGTTATATGAGCGGAGTTTGACTGTGTTTAATATCTTCTGTATGAATGGCCTTTGCAATATTTTCTTTTAAAGAGGGTTTAGACTGCAAGATGTTTATTTAACAACAGAAGGCATTAAAATTTGGTTCTGGTTTGGCAAAACAATTCTCCTCTCTTGTTATTGTTTGGAAAGGTACTGAATTTTATGCTACTAAATTATAATGCTACTAAATTCTTATGTTCTATTTTGATGGATTAGACAACATCAAGCAGAACTTCAGCTCTCACTTTGTCTACCTATAGTTTGTATTGCTTCTATTAAAGGAATTAAACGTACGCCTATAACATATTAATGCCATGTACAAAATGTTAATCTTTCATAGGGTAACCAAGTAATTTTTAACTGCTTTTAACTGCTACCTTTAAGGGTGTACTGAATACTTTTTAGACTAAAATAGTTTGTATTTAATATTTAAAAATAAAATTCCGATTAGTATACTATACACATATCGTAGCTAGTAGGTAGGAAGAGTTATTTAATGCAAATTTCGAGTTTCGCTCCATATTACCGTCCGATTAGTGCAGCGCGTTTGAAATACGTTTAAAATATGGACTTTCAAGAAGGCCAGGTGGGTCCTTAATAAATCAAATCAATGAAGTAATAATTTTCTTGTGTCATACAAGAAGATAGATAAACTATACTAAAATAAATATGTATATCAATATAGTAAAACATTGTTTCCCATCTCAAGAAGTCATCCTAATCTCTAGGACATTTAAATCACTGAGAACGCTCGGATTATAGGGTATCCTTGGTCTCAGACAACCTGGTTCCTTAGATATCAAAGCTCTTAGAACCTCTCGGATTCTAAGTTTACCTGGTCTATACAGCGTTTTACTTCTTTAAGATTCTGAAATTTGGGGAAGAGAGTCTGAAGAGAGCCAAAAATTGTTGGCGATCAAAAAGATGACGGTCTGGTTTGTTCAGCAGTCATTCAGTGTATTCTAGATGGAGAAGTGGTCTCATTGTCTCATCTGAGTGGACTATGATGTATTAGACACGATTTTGCACGGCAGAGCAACCGAGTGTGCTTCATGTAACGTAGCAACGGTAATGCAAATTTTGGTCAATGTCCGACAGTCAAGTATCTGACGGTGTCATATTTCAGACGCTGCACTACGCTAAAAATTTACAATGGAGCAAAACTCAAAATTCACATCTAGAACATCGGTATAAAAACAATTGTACATATTTTCCAGTTAGAGTAAACTTGTTACAGAAAAAAACGAATAGAAGTTTAGATATTCATAGTTAATAGATGTTAAAAAAGAAAAATAAACCAACCCTTACTAATTTTCAGAGATGTATTAATGAAATTAACATTGCATTGAAATAAAGGAGAAGCAAGTTCTATAAGTTCTATTAACTCTCCACTGTTCCTTTAAAGACCCCACTTTGCAGTTCCAGTTAGGAGCAGAAACGTTCCGACAACGTTTACCAAACACATTAATTCAGTTGAATATTCTGATAGATAATCTGTAATATATTCAAGTGCAATAATTACAAGTAGGTCAGAACCAAATTAATTCCTTTTCTCTGGTAATTTATGTATTCAGATTTCTTATGTATAAGTCATTAGAAATGTACATTAAAGAATGCACTACATGCACGATTTGATATGGTATTAGCGAACTGAAACCAAAGAGATATATATATATATATATATATATATATGTGTGTGTGTGTGTGTGTGTGTGTGTGTGTGTGTGTGTGTGTGTGTGTGTGTGTGTGTGTGTGTGTGTGTGTGTGTGTATTTATTAAGTATATATGCCTCTAACACAAATGTACAGTGAATAAATAACTGAAATTAAACTGGTTGTCTTAACCTTAACTACAGTTTAGTTATTAATGTCTGAATAATAAAATTATTATTACTTAGTTGCATTTTATAGTTACAAAATTTTACAGTTACTACTGCAACTATAGAAATAAAAGATAAACTAAGACTTTTAATTTCCGTAGTAACTAGCAGTAATTAAATTTGTTTTTAGTACAATAGTTAATTAATAATTTAGCTATTACAATAAAGACACCCAATAAAAGGAAATCATGAACAAAAAATAACGCCTGTTTATGAACATTGTAAAAATCCATATGTATGAACATGTTTCACACATTTGGTCAAATTGTTAATTTTTAAATCACAATTTTATTCTCAACTATATATGCATATAATTTTTAGCGCATCGAGTTACAACTTGTTAAACAATTTCCTCACCATTATAAAACAACTGTTACACTTCGCCATTGATCATGTATGGATTGTTGACCACCTTCTAATAGTGAATTATTACAAATGAATGTTTCATATGTACTAAATTATAATAAACCTCAAATTAAATTTAAGTGCTAAGAAACGACTGTTTATGGAAACACAAAACTTTGTATATATTGTATATCGGAGGGGTTAGGCAGGATAAAATCAAGAATAGTGGGACATAAACAAAAACACTCCGTCTTAGTGTTCATCGGTTTTTGGTTTATCATCAAAATCATATTGTATTGTCCCATTACCTCATATCTAACCGCACCAGTACCTGGTGTGTTCTACGGAATACTAGCAGTAGTGTCTACATACGTAGACATTGGGGGCACATTAGGTTTAATACTTCAAAGAATAGCTAGTTATTGTCTGAGCATTAATAATTTGACTTTGAGAAATACTGATTATCTCACAAACTTCGAATTGTAATATTCCTATAAAATGAAGAACAAAACACGCAATCACTGATAATAAGAAGAGTGATCAAGATACTCGTATTATTGTTCAATTTATGAGTACGATAATATGTTTGTGGGAACACAAAGCTTTTGTCTATATTGTATATCAGAGGGGGTAGATAGAAGGAAATCAACAATAGTGGGACATGAAAAAAATACGCCGTCTCAGTGTTCATCAGTTTTTGGTTTATTATCATCAAAATAATATTTTGTTGTCATTTAAATATTTATTATTTTCCTAAAAGAATTAAAAAAAACATAAAATTATGTTTCCTAAATGGTCATTAACGGCAATGAAGAAATACTAGTGTGAAGGAAAAACATATTGTTGATCAACAAGGATGATGCGTTGCCGCAATTCTAATGGCAGTTTAACGGTTCTAATGACAAGCATTGTGTTTTGCTCGTTGACATTAATTGATATGCGTTGATGTCTGTTAACTCCATGAATTACCGAAACAACTAGTTCATTACCAAGTACATTTATTTATAATACACACTTTATTAACAGGCGAGCCATGTCGGCATATAATTACTATGGTAGAATAAGCTGTACCGCAACCGTAAGTATTATTATTATATCTATAGAATCCATTTTAAAATGTTTCCAAACAAGCACTGCCATACACTGGTTACACTAGACTAATGAATAAGTATCGTAACGTATTTGTGTTTTTGTTTGTTATAGCTAAAAGATAACGAATAACAAACTATGCGTTAAAATTTAAACAAAAATACTCGTTAATATATATTTTTAAATACATTTCTAAATTATATCACGTATGAAATGACTGTTGCATTACCTTAAGGAATATACGAGTAATTAACTAATATTTTACTATCAATTTAAAAGTACGCCTTTCTTGTGTTAGAACACTGTAACTGGTAACAATAACTTGATTGACATAATTTACTAATAGAACTGGAAATCTCTGCTGCAGAATACAGAATCATCGTTATGATCCGTATTTTATATTTATCATAGATATGCAACCATAAATTATAGTGCACAAATGTTCCAGATTGGAGCAATCCAATCTAATAGAGGCCAAATTGACCGCTAGCACGGAATATTCCCATTTAGGACAACTTAAACTTGCGTAAAAATATACGTATCACCCTATAGTACATTCGTACCTTAATAATCATTAAAATCTTAAATTAGTTGTACACAGCTCTAAATAGTGATTTACTACAATACTTGGTTAGTTATTTTACATTCGTGACATATTCAAGAAGTGCATGAGATCTCGTACGGGTTCTTCTGTGTTGTGAATCTGACAACACACTCCATATTTTAATTCTTTCATTAGTATTATTGCATGTCGATAGTGGAAGTCTTCCATATTCCATCAAATCTCAGGAGGGTCTGATGGGGTTCAACGCTGTAATCTCTCTACCGCTGTTTGGCCGTGGTTGCCGGGACTGGTGTCACGATCTTGCCAACTAAGTCTAAAAAAGAACCTTCATGTTAATTTACTAAATTTATTTGTTAGTTGTTTCTATTTTACGTTTGCGATTACATATATTACTTTATTTGAATAATCTAAGATAGTAACAGATTATTCGATCTATTCTTGTATTTTGGTTTATTGATTATCGAAAAGAAAAAATTAGGAATAAAATAATAATTAATGAAAATGTAATAAGTGAGATTAAAATGTAAGAAGGGACATTAGGCTGTAATTTAGCCAGTGTAAAATAATGCACAAATAAAAAAATTGATCAGTTATGATGATGACGAAGAGAAACTCTAATGATATAACTTTTTATGTCAAATATACATTTTTTTAGACTAATGCAATTGCCCATGCCTGATTAAATCAAAGTGCAAATCTTTAAGATGCAAAATGTTTTGTAATATTTTACCTAACAATTAAGTAGGCTTATTTTTATAACGCTTTAATCTAACTTCTAAATCTATGTTAAAATAATTCAATAACTACTTTAATTAAAACTATTTATTTTGATGTAAATTTGCGTTATAAATGAACTATTCTTATTATTTGAAATATTTTGTATTTTACATGATAAATAATATTTATTAGCTTGTAATAGTTAACGTTATGGAGACGTATGAAACGAAGACAATAGATTACCTTTGTCATCCCAAACACCATGCTATGTTCCTGTTAATTAACTCTGGCCCTGACTAGACGAGAATACGCACCCAAACTTAATTGGTTAGAAGAGTAAATTTTGGAAGCTAAAGCAATCCACCATTATTTATAAAAGCAAACACAAAGGAGTTCAAGTAACAAGAGTAGATAGTTTATAAAATACAAACTACATGAAGGTATATGTTATTTATATACATAGACTTTTGGAAATAATACTAGTCACTCAAACCAGAAACGCTGATACACGTTAATAGCATGCGAAGCCTTGGGTAACTGCTAGTTATATATTAACCCAATACATAGTCGGAAAATTGATATACTCAGATGTATAAATCCAGTAAGTGACTTTAAAATATATTTTTTACCGAATGGACCAATTTCTTCAGCAATACATTTCTTTTCATTCAGTAATATTCTTAATCCGAATTTATGCTAAATTTCGATATCAAGATATAGGTAATGTAAAAGGCTCTTATTTATCGCTAAATGGTATGTAAAGACTTGCACGTGTAATCGAACAAAACATTTTTATATTAATATGTTCAAGCTAACCTTATTTATTTTCGAAATTTTGCCAGTCATTGTGTAGTTTTTCCACACAGCAAAATTTCAATGGTGAATATCGTATACTAGACCTGTTGAGATGTAAACTTTTATCATAGTGGAATAAAATATAGTGAAGAGGTGTAAATCCTGCCGCACTACCTAATATCTAACCACAGTAGTACCTGTTGTATACTGCTGAATACTAGCAGTAGTGTCTACATAGGTAGACAGTGTGGACAATAGGTTTAATACTACAAAAAAATGTCTGTCAGAGCAAAAATATTTTGACTTTGAGAAATATTGAGAATCTCACAAAACTCGAACTGTATTTATTCCTATAAAATGAAGAACAAAACAAGTAATCACTGATAATAGGAAGAATTACTAATGATCAAGATACTCATATTAAGACACTTCAAGATATATTAAGATATTTCAATTTAGGAATACGATGATATGCAGAGCTTAAAGCTCACAAGACTGGCTATTACACTGCAAAGGAATTTATTACTGGAATGTATTACTACTACAACTACTACCACTAGGAAGTTCATTTAACTACTTTAATGAACATAACCGTTATTCATGGACAGTAGTAGAAACTAGTTACACACTCCAATTACTTTTATACAATTTATGTCTTTCCGGGAAAAAACTAACTTTACTGTTTAGGTCGGAAATCTGAAGTAAACAGATTTTTTAATGGATGAGTAAAATAAAGTGCAATACCCTTATTAAATATTCCGTCACATAATAACCTCTCGTATCAGCATGTCCCAGACACCGCAGAGCGAGAACATAACGAGATACTTTAGCATTTTACCATTATTGTCTCTCCCGCAGGCTAGATGGGAAAGGCAGGAACTGACTGTTCGTTTGTTCCGCAGACTAACGACCGAACAGATTGAGCCACAAATTGTATATTTTATAAAAATTTATCTCTTCACATACATCACAGTTATATAACTGTAATTCGAAGGGAAGCCAATATCAACATCAAAACAAGTTCCGTGTAAAATGAGTTTATACAGAAACATGTTAATATTTTTTTAAACAATTATTTCATTGTTTCAAAATGGTTTCTACTGTATAGTAATTTAATGACATAATGTTAAAAAGAATATGTATTTATGCTTATTCATAACTGTGGCTGTTCCATAATTGCCCAATAAATACGTTAAGGCTGTAAAAGTAAAAGTGGAGATTTTAATAGAAAAGATGCATTAAAATATCAACAGTTCATGTCATAGTAGATATATTCATACCTATGCAACTAATTACACACGGCTTAGAATAAAGACCCTTGATATTTATCAACAAGCGTTACGCTAATTGGGTACGTACACGTATTCAGAGACTGAACTAGCTTACTGTAATCGATAAAGTAGTAACTTGAATTATTAATACTTCCAATATTACTAATGAAATTTTTCAAAGAACTATCCAGCTATACAAACATGAATTGTAATAATATTGGTTAGTTTTAACTGTATTCCACGAAGTCAGTTCACCGCTCCGCCACGAAGCTCGGTCTGTTAAAAAGGGATTCTACTTATGCCGCTATACATGCAATAGATTAGTTTATAAAAGATATCATTTATTATATTTGGGAGAAGGTAGAGAAATAAATATGGTTTACCTTCAATCACTATACGACCACTGTTTCGATCTGGTTCTGGTCTGCATGTGTAATCTTATATTATGTACTCACAACTTGAGCAATTCAGTTTATCCTTAGCGTGACGCGTTTCGCTCGATCACGGCATTGTCAAACTCTCACTCAAATAAGTAAAAAAAGTACCTTTAGTTAATTAAGTATTTGTTTTCTTCTAGCTAATCTAAACTACATTTAAAAAACTGCACAATAAATATTGAGTATATTATAACACATACATGACTATTTGTTAATATAAGATACGACCTTGTACAATTTAATTTACCAGAATATTAAGATATTATCATTAGAGCCCTAAAGACAGTGAAAAACTGTATTTACCCAGCTACACATATTTATGAAGAATCTTATGAGAAAAGCTAAGTTAACCTGGATAAATTGGAGAGGAATTAAAGACATAATACATGTCGGATGCTGCTAACCTTGGATAAGAACAAGCTGACTAATGGTATTTCAGTGACTACGTTTTACCGGACGCAGTGTTTCTCATTCATACAAAGAACAGTCAGCACCCCATATCCAGTTACTTCTTGATTATTGCACTCATATAACACTACTGACTTTACAAGTACTAATAAGAAGATTCATAGTTCTTGTCTTTACACGTACTGAAAAACCTATTGGTTTCACCACTATAACCTATTTTTGTTCACTTTGCAGCTTTAGATATTATTAATGACAGTAACTATCTGGCCAGAACATTTATGAAAAGCCAAATTTAATATTAATATAAAATGCTTTGTTTTCTCATTTTTATTGTTTTAAATTGCAGACACAAAATGAACGTTTGGATGGGTTCATAGGTTCACAACATATATATTGTCCCAAGCCTTTGTATTCGTGCGGATACCGATTTGTTAAGACGCAAAAATTATGAAAACAATACGAGCTTAAAGAAAACGTTGTTCGGCGGTAGCTTCGTTGTGCTAAAAAGTGACATATAAGCCTTAGCCTCTGAAACATTGTAACAGACTGGACAGACTCCCGGACATTCAAACCCCTTCCTCTTGTCGCTTATATTCTTATTAAAAATCAGTACGTGAAAGAAGTAACATAATACCAAAAAGAGGATCCAAGGAAGTAATGTTATTATTAACATTGCCCTAATATTCTATTATTTGTTGTAATAATCGTTTCTTGAAGTTATGAACGCTTCCGCAAAAACACTGTGTAAAAACTATTTATGTATATAAATATGTTTGTAAATTTTGTAAATGTGAGTGTGGAAAGCTTTTTGTAAATTTCCAAGGATTTTAACGAAGAGAAGAAATCATAAGAACAAGCAATAAACTGTTTTGTCTTATGGCTTAGAAGGAGTTTTTGAGCAGGATTTTTGTAGTCCAATCATTAAATTGACATGTATCAACCTGAGTTGATACATTTTTTCTAGAATCATGAGAAATGATATTTTCATTTCCACGTATACACATTTAGAATGAATTTCTAATCTCCTAATTGATTGGATAAGACTTTATTTCAGTGTGAATTTACCAAACTGAATCTCATTATTGTTGTTCAGAAAAAATAAACTTCTTTTATAAATTCTTCATTACTGATTATAAAATAAAATAATAATAATGGTTGGTTGGCCAGTAAAAATGTTCAGAGCTGAATATGGGATTACCGTAATGTGTATATTTAACAGTTAAAGAATAACATATCCGTATGGTAGAGCAATAATGCCATTCAGTGAGCTTTCCACTACTGTACGCTTTCATCATTTATCATGATAACAAAAAGTGATATATGTTTGTACATCCACAGTTCGTACTTGATCATAAATAATAATTCATTTTAAAAACTATCTAATGGAAACATGAGCACACGTGTAGAATACACAACACCAACACGATTAAGCCTCGTACACTAGTTGGTTCAAACACTAGGATATTTTTGAATATGCAATCTTCGTTATTGTAAAAACATGTTTTAAGAGAGTGTAATATGACAATTGGTAAAAGAAATTCTAGAATGTTGTTAATTTAAGGCAACAGATTTCTTGTAGTATTGCATACCCTTAAAAGAAGGTTGGCTATTGCAACTAATAATTTTATCTACTTTTTATACTACAATATAATTTTTCTTTCTTACAAAAAACTGTAACGAGTTTAAATATAAATCTAACTATTGTAACAGTGAATAAACTATCAAAATTACATCAGGAAGTGCAGCAGGCAATGTAAACTATGTTCTGAAGTGTTATTTATATTTCGTCACTTCTCCGAAATGACTAAATGTGTAATAATAGTCAAGTTACTCATTATTAAATGTATTATAAAACAGAAAAAGTAATTACAAATTATTTATTCATTTATTGGTTAAATCGATGCCGTTAAAAGGGGCACCTGCACATGCTCTGAAAAAGCTATTTTTGCCCTTACATAATGTAGATAATGTTGCAATATATGGGGATTTACATTAATAATGACTGTATACTCCATGATAAAGGAGGTGACAAAGAAAAATCCTCATCTTACATTTGTGGGATCGTAAGGGGCTGATCAAAATTTACAATATTTGTATCAAGGGTACAATGTGTCTGGATGACGTATAGAAATGTTTTGAGATTCTTTCATAAGATTGGATAGTATAAGACTTTCTCTTATAAACTTTCTATGCCGTTTGACTTAATATGTCTCTTGTCTTATTTGAACCTAACTTATAGCAGACACGTTTCCAATACTTTCTAACTTTTTAAGTGGTAACAATTTAGAACTTTGAAGCCAAAGTTCACAAAATATGATATAACAGGTCAAACGTAAAGAGGCATCGCACACACACACACAGACAGTAAAATTGTTGCTTTTCAAATTTTTAGTTTTGTAGTAAAATCATGTATACCGTAAGTAAAATAACTATTAATTTGTTAACTACTATAAATATATAAATGGAAATTTGTGTAAAATAATAAAAGTGTGAACTGATAAAGGCTAGTATGTGTCACAAGTTACACACACTTTGTGTTTTTGACATGTTGTTAAACGCTTTGATATGTTTACCAAAGTATCTGTTTCCAATATCAAAAACAGTGCAAAATATAAACCTGTTACGGGGAACGTATATAGTTTACCTCATTAAGAAATCGTTTTATATGTATTATTTTATGAAGTATATTTGGAACAGTTCTTTTTGTCATCAAGATCACTGACTTTGTAGAAGGGAATTTATAAATATGTATAGTGATCCATAAACGTTACACCTTATAAAGGAAGACAACAAAATATAATAACCTAAAAATAGATATTTGAAGTAAAAATAATTAATTTCAAAAGTAATTTGACTCAGAATTGGAATTAGTCAGTGTTTTACTGGTGTAAGTAAATGACCACAGTTTTTGTTATGCCATACCGTATATCCAAACAATTTAAGTTGGTCTTGTACTCTTCTACTCAAAAGAAAATTAGGTAATGTGGCTGGTATTTTTTAGGATAGTGAACTCCTCTGAGGTGTTGGAATAATGCAGGTTTAGCTGGGGTGTAGTAGTTTTAAAATCTTGGCTGGACTAACTCAAGATATTGGGCGGGGCAAGAACAATTTTGTTCCGGTTACACCTTTTTGCATCAAATGTTATTTGTTACCAACATGTAAATAACATTTACACAGATGAATTTTATTAATATTATTATTTATATAGAATACTAGTTCTCTAATATTTCTTATTATATTATAGACTAGCTGTTACCCGCGGCTTCGCACGCAATCTTTAGAACCGAAGTCTTTATATTACTTTTTTTTTCTTTTTTTTTTCCTTGGGGCGGCCTACTGCCATGCACTTAAGCCTCAAGGGCCTTTTGCGCACCCCGGAAACACCATGAGGCCTACCAGTCTACAACTTCAGCAGTTCAACAAACCACCGAAAACAACCTATCAAGTCCTCCTGGGAAAACTCACCACCCCTGTTCAAGCTACCAAAGATGGCATGCCGCTCTCTTGCTATTGCAGGGCAATCAAAGAGCAGGTGCTCAGCAGTCTCCTCCTGCTCATTACACCTTCCACAGAGCGGATCCTCCTGAAGGATGCCAACTCTGTGTAGATGCTTCTTCAGGTGACCATGCCCCGTAATGAGACCAATGACCTTAGAAGACATTGATCTGTTTAATAAGAGAAGGTCCGAAGCCACCTTGGAGGAAGGTGACTGTAATACCATTCTACTCACTCTCAAACCCGGATGCAACCTCCACCTTCTCCCATGCTCTGCGCGAATCCATTTCGAGACAACCCTAGAGGATTCACACCTTGGAACACCGTATAACGGTTATATTACTTAGTAAAAGCAATTATGCGCGATTAGCCGTGGGTAACAGCTAGTTCGTCAATAAATTTGTAGTATTTTATAACGAAAACTCTTGATTTTCAATAAAATACCAATTACAACCAGATACCCAGTTACCCACGGCTTCGCACGCGATTTCCTACAGAAAAATTGGGACATAGGAGGCATATTTCTTTTGAACGTCGTTATTACCCTTCTGAGATAAATGATAGTCACTGAAAGATACTCCAAGTTCATGATCTATTTAAGATTTAAATTTTAAAACAGTGTCAATATGCACCTGTGAAATAACTGGAATTTTTCTCCAACATTCTATGATTTTTGTATACAATTGAACTATATTAGCCCAGCGTGGACAGGAGTCAAAAAGTCGGAATTCATTAGCGCACATACGATGTAATAAATGATGGCGCTCAATGTAATTTTGAAACGAAAATAGGCATATTTTAGGTACATATTATTACAGTCTAATGATTATGAGCTTCAGATGTTAAGCGAAATTGCGTATGGTTTTTATTTTAGGCTTTGCGAGTGTATCACTTCTGGGTCGAATTAGTTATATCTCCGATGCCATGACTGAGCTTGCTTTGTTGTCTCGATCAAGAGAATATGTACGCACGGAGTTCTGAGAACCATAGTTGTGTCAAAAAAAACAACTAAGGTTGGTTTTATAACACTCTTTATATTTGTAGCCAACGTAAGATAGTAATTTTGATATCTGCATTGCTCTTCTGATCAAGCACGAGCATGGTTTATATTAGTTAAATATTGCAGTTAAAGGTGAATATTTACGTTAAATTTGAATTGTATAATCTTGATAGTAAAGCCTATGCTTAACAGTGATTGCAGAAACAGTTGAAGCAAAATTTTCTGTTTCTCTTAAGCTTACTCTATGTTTTCAAACTATAAATGTAAAGAATTTTAATTGGTAATTAAACTATATAAACATATATTTCTTTTGTTGCATTATATAAGTTTACAAATTTGACAATAAGTTTACAAACAGCTGATTAAATTTGGACAGGCTCTTTCACCTAATAACATATGTTTGCTGCAATGCATTTCTTACGGGTATTTCCATAACTTTTAGAGTCCAGTGGGCAGAATCCTGAATCGGGAACGGGATAAAAAGTATCCTATGTCCTTCACCCAGTTCTTAGCTACCTTCCTACCAACTTTCAGCCAAATCGGTTCAGCCGTTCTTGAGTTATAAATAGTGTAACTAACACGACTTTCTTTTATATATATACTAGATGTTACCCACGGCTTCGCACGCAAATCTTAAAAACCGAAATCCTTATATTACTTAGTAAAAGCAATTATGCGCGATTGGCTGCGGGTAACAGCTAGTTCGTCAATAAATTCGTAGTATTTTATAACGAAAACACTTGATTTTCAATAAAATACCAAATACCCAGATACCCACGGCTTCGCACACGATTTCCTTCAGAAAAATTGGGACATAGGAGGCATATTTCTTTTGAACGTCATTATTACCCTTCTGAGATAAATTATAGTCACTGAAAGATACTCGAAGCTCATGATCTATTTAAGATTTAAATGTTAAAACAGTCTCAATATGCACCTGTGAAATAACTGGAATTTTTCTCCAATATTCTATGATTTTTGTATACAATTGAACTATATTAGACCATCGTGGACAGGAGTCATAAAGTTACAAATATATACAATGTAATAAATGATGGCGCTCAATGTAATTTTGAAACGAAAATAGGCTTATCTTAGGTACATATTATTACAGTCTAATGATTATGAGCTTCAGATGTTAAGCGAAATTGCGTATGGTTTTTATTTTAGGATTTGCGCGTGTATCACTTCTGGATAAAATTAGTTATATCTCCGATGCCATGATTGAGCTTGCTTTGTTGTCTCGATCGAGAGAATATGTACACACGGAGTTTTGAGAACCATACTTCTGTCAAAAAAAAACAACTAAGGTTGGTTTTATAACATTCTTTATATTTGTAGCCAACGTAAGATAGTAATTTTGATATCTGCATTGCTCTTCTGATCAAGCATGATCATGGTTTATATATTAGATAAATATTGCAGTTAAAGGTGGATTTTTACGTCAAATTTGAATTTTATTATCTGGTAGTAAAGTCTATGTTTAACAGTGATTGCAGAAACAGAAAATTTGCTGTTTCTCTTAAGCTTACTCTATGCTTTCAAACTATAAGTGTAAAGAAATTTAAAATAATAATTAAATTATAAAAACATATATTTCTTTTGTCGCATTATATATGTTTACAAAGAACAGCTGATTAAATTTGAAAAGGCTCTTTCACTTAATAACATATGTTTGCTGCAATACATTTCTTACGGGTATTTCTGTAACTTTTAGATACCAGTGAGGCGGAATCCTGAATCGGGAACGGGATAAAAAGTATCCTATGTCCTTCTCCCAGTTCTTAGCTACCTCCTTACCAATTTTCAGCCAAATCGGTTCAGCCGTTCTTGAGTTATAAATAGTATAACTAACACGACTTTCTTTTATATATATATATAGATATAGATACCAACATAATGCACATTAATAATTATTTTATTGTGTTTGAATTTCATTTAGTTACTCCAGTACATGTGTGCTGAATAGATTTAAGCTGTAATTACAGAAGCAAATCCTCCTGAGGGTTCATCTCCAACGAGAAATATACAACAAGCATATTGAACTTAAACCATTAATCAATAAGGTCCTGCTTAGTTAGATACCATGCATTTTGTACGTACATTGCCAGTATAAATAGTAAATTGAACAGTTCTGCTTCACTTTAGGTTGTCATAAATAAAACCTTATAATGAATATGTGGATTGAATGTCCAAAATGACTGACATGAACTACTATGAATCAACGATCAATCGACGACTTCCGTTATCATGTACATCGTTGTGTGTACAGTTTTGTACGGGGTCAACTGGAATTTTACGTAATTACAATAACATGTTATCTATCTATAGCTTGTTATTTGTTACATATTATAATGCTGGCCAATTAGGTAAGTAGTACTTTCGGTATATACTGAGCTTACAGATGCCATAATCTGGATTAATCAGAGTATTGGGAATAATGTAGGTTATCAATACGATTGGTGAAGTTTATGTTATTAATATAAATATTTCCTTGCTGTACAATTAATATAAATGAAAATATTTATTCGTTTAATTAAATTCATTATTTCAATTACGTTTGTGTTTGTGATATTACCTTGACTGAGTATAGCATGCTAATAAATAGACGTTTACAGTTAGCAAATCGAACCACAAAATAATATTATGTAAGTATTCTCCACATGTAAGAGATAGTTTACCTTTATTATTTCCTACCAGTAACTGCAAAATAAAGGAGTAAAAGGGTTATTCGATAGTATTAGTTTACTGTGGATGGTTGAGTATGATTTTGTAAGCCTAACAACTGAGTACAGGCTCATTTTCGTCTTGATAGAAGAGGCTAAAACAGAGCCAGCCCCACTTTAATTCAGAGAAATTTTGAAAAATTTAATTTTTCATAAATGTATGGAAACACAATATTAGAGTTTTGACCAAGTTTTGAATACTGGTTTTTATTATATATGTCTTTAGACTTATGTAATAAACACAGTCACAATGTTAAACTTAAAACAGTGTAGATGTATTACAAATTGTAATAACTGGCACGAATAAGCAATCAAATTCGTATTTATAATTACTTCCAACAGTGGAAATAATTTATTTGACTAAAACCATTACTTCAATAAAAATATAAATTGAGATCAATCATATGAAAACTATAAAGATGTTCATTCTTATTTCAGTTTTAAAATAAATCAGACGTAAAACAGTAACAATGAAGTTTAATCATTTCAATGTTAATCGCGTAGTGTATCGGTTATTTATTGACGGAAAATTATAAGTTTCTATAACCTATGTATGACATGCACTTATTACATTACCTAGGATAGAACAACATTATCTTTCTTCTTTTTCAGAAATCAAGAAAAATAAAGATCACTTTATCAAGTGTTGAGTGATGGCTTACATTATCTAGTAAATAGGCGTGGCACAGAATTATTAAGGGGGTGAGGAAGAATGGATGCCACATTAACATAGGCAGTGACATATACCCGTCAAGTCAGTAACAGACACAACACTTTGTTATGTGCAAAGAAGCTTTATACCCTGGGCGTTATATAGACATAACGTCGTAAATCAAGTGAGCGATGATGTGTAGGGAGTAACAAAGACACAACCTGTATTGTGTCAATACTTACTCACCTTATTGTTCATTAAAGTATATTATTTTATAAAAATACAGTTTACTACTCAGGGCAGGTTGTGCCATAACGCACGTCACGTAACAGACTTCGCTGAAGCATTCAAAATTTCAAGTTTATAGCTGATTTCATTTACAAGATATCATGTGTATGGACAATCAAACAGTAGAGAGATTTTGTACAACCTTGAGGTAGAGAAGTTTCTCTAATCCACTGAGTGATATTCTTCTCCAAGAACTCCATTCTTGTCTTTGTAGAAATGAAGCTTCATTGATAATTTAACTCTACAGCTCAATGAAGTCTATAGTAAAGATGAGATCGTTTTCGAGATATCGTGTGGAAACATAGAGAAAAACCATACAGACATAAATGAAATCTTTCCAGCCTAGTGAGCGTCCAGTTGTTTTTTACTATGGAAAGTTCTTTTTAACTAATTTACGCTAGTGCACAGATAGAGGAGTAACTTTTGTGTAGTGCAATATCATAAAAATAAAATAAATAGTACAGTAGGTACTATGAACACAATGTTACCTCGAAAACGATTGCTAACATTCAGACAATTACATTTTCTTGTTATTTTATGATAGACAAATAAGTATTTGTCCATCATAAATGGATACATTACAGGAACATCTAAAAAATATTATTCCTAATGTTGGATTAAATCCTCCTACTATCTTCGTGTTAGTGTTAACTAACCACTATTTAAATAAAACCATTTTGTTGGTATTTCGAATTAAATATTTTAGAAGAATACGGCAAGAACTCGTTACAGTATTCGAATTATTTGTTTAGGATAAGTAGGACGAATGGAAAAAAGGCTCAGTATCACATAATAAACCAAATGATAAAGCATAGTATATTGTGAAATATAAGCGTTTTATAGTAAGTTGTCAATAAATGTGATGAGACTTTTACACCCCACAATATGGCACAGTTTTATTTATGGGAGTTGTTGAATGTAGTGATAGGCCATATTTTAGGGACCTAAGTGATAGGACTTTTATGGCTATTTGGAATCACAGCCGAGACTGTATATAGACAATAGACAGGTCTGAAAAATCAACGGTGATCATGGCGCGCACACTTCTAAGAAATTCAAGAAAGTAGATCAAGATGAAGAATCTTTGCAAAGGATCACATTAAGGTGAATTATATTTTTTAACAGGCAATGTTGTGATTTCCCAAGCACTGGTAAGAGTGTGGAAAAGAATACGTGGTTTTATATATTGTTGGAACAATTTATAGATTGTCATTGTAGTGATTTTTATCATGCCCGAACACAGTTTACTTCCCACCAATTATGTACTTATTCACGGTATGCGGTCTGAGCACTAGTTTTAGATATATATTTCCCTGCGTATATAAATATATACGTAAATATATTCTAACCTTGGACCTAAATGCTGCTTAAAAGTAATAATCATTTTGAGCCAGGAGTATAGCTTGTCCCATACTCTTAGGGAGTATTATTTTTTATAGATAAGACTCTTCCACTGAATGAACATGATACATACCACCATCCAACTTAATTTTATGTACTTAGAAATGTGTTTCTATCAAATTTCAATCCTCTATCATAGTTCGAACTTCAGATATCGCAGTGAGTAATAGGCTTCACTAACGCTCAGTTCAATCCTATGGAGGGTCATGCCAAAAAATCAATGTTATAACTCAATTCTTTCTTGTCGTCTATAACTCGCCATCTTCGACAACGCTTAGCCACGTGCCATAAATAACACGGAATAGCTCGGTGTAGAGTGTTTAGTGATTGGGCGATTGATTAATAGTTATGTCAATCATGAGGCAACCAACAACCATCACATAGTTCATTATTAGAATTGGAATTGACGACAAGGCTAAGTGGTCCCCGGCCTGGTCCATTCATTATGTATTGTGGTGGTGTCACTATTAATATACCGCCAGACAATGCGGACCCATTATTTCCCGGCATGAGCGTAATAGGCGTCATTACCTACACATTTTATGGTTTTTGTATCTTAAGACGAATGTTTTATAGATTTTAATTTAATTTACATTCATAATTAATTAATTACTCGTACCAACTTTAGTATATACTGTAAAAATTGCAAATATAAATAATTTTTACTATCTTTACCCAACGATATATTAGTATCACACATATTTTTACAACTGAAGTAAAGCGTTTAAGTAAAATGTAACATACAGGGTTTGTAAATGTAAATTTATACTTCTATTTTTGAAGTCAATTAAATAACTAAACAAATAACTCTATTAAGCACAGTATCATGTTGTCACTCACCACTTAGAATCTCCAAGATGCCTTCAGGCACACTTAAAGAACGCCCATTACTGTGTCTGGTACTGCGCTTCTCACTGACTAGAACAGGATAACAGAAACTAATATATCCATTCAATATATCCATATCAAAATGCCATACAGAATGCGAATTAAATTATATGCTCACCAAACAATTTTGTTATATTTTCTTGTAATACAACATCGTAAGTGATTTACAAATTTGTTATCTAATAAAAACCCATGTTGGATATAGAGGAATGACATGTTTGAGTCTAATTTTGAACGGATTTCCGGTAAACCTAGTAAATTAAAACTTATTATCTACGCCTTAGAAGAGAATTGTATATTATTAAAACAATATATACAAATAAATAAAGGGATGGTCAAAAAAATTTAAGCCTCCATTTTAACTGATCATCACTTTATTTTAGGACGACTTTAACGTCTTTTCTGAACTATCTTCATTCAAACGTTCTCCTATTATTATTTAAAATGACTTATTCCAGGGTATTAAAAAGGATTTGAATTTACACGGAAATTTGATTTAAATTAAAAATTGTATTTTTAATATATATACTTTTTCATAATGTTAGTATCATATGAGATACATAAATTTACCCCCCTATCACTGTACTAACGAAAACTAGTAGAGCACTCCAGGATCATTTAAGGCTAGGAGAAATTGATTGTTTCATAAAATTAGACTTTATAATTGAAACTATAATTTAATTATTTTCTACGGTTATTCTATATTCATTTATCAAAGACGGTTATCAAAGTCTATCATCCCTTAAGCAGGAACACCTTCCGTCTATCTGTTTGTCTGTTTGCACGATATTGTGAATACGAACCAACCTATAGACTTTAAATTTTGCCTGGAGCTTCATTACTATACAATAAACATTGATCCATGATTAAACAAAAATACATAAGAATATATCGATTTTTAAACAAGCTGAGTACATTAATATGAGTTTTTAGGAAGTAACATTTTTATTCATTGACTAAAAATACAACATAAATGAAATAGAGTAGAAAGTCAACGTTAAATTCGGTTGTAATATTAGTTTTCAACGCACTCTTCCATAGCTGTAGGCATCGGAAACTTGATTATTTCCTCTTTTTGTAACTTTATTACATTTAACTTAATGAACAAAAATGTCAATGCATCATATTTCTGAGCCAACACATCTCGAGAAAGATTCTATCTGTAGAGTTTCAATGTTATATAAGACTTTATATCAACATATACAATAATGAGTTCTATGATGGTGCACCTTGAAATTTCACCGAGCATCATTGAAGCCTATCTTTCGAGTACGCTGACACTTTCCCTTTTATCTGCACGGTTATGTAAACAGATTTTATTCTCTACCAATGGCGCAGTGTAGTGGGTACGGCGGTTATCGCAAGATAACCAGATCAAGCAACGCCGAGCGTGGCTGCTGCTTGGACAGGTGACCGCTGAGCGATCCTGTCCTTGCAAGCGGCCCGCCTGCCCGGCCATTGGTGGTGGTTCGGAAGTCACCTTTAAGCCGTTGGTCCCCAGGTTAAGTGTTAGAGAGGGCTTCTTAGCCCTAACTTCGCCTGGTAAAATAAGACATTCTTTACTCTTTTTTTTCTACATGATTGTCCATCTGTCCGCAAGATATTTAAATAAAATGAGGCATAGACTCGAAATTTTGCATATATATTCAGTAGAGCCTGTTACACGACACATAGCGTTAATATTACTTTTTCCCAAGTCCATACTTAGTGTATAGTTATAGTATCACAAATGTTCTGTGTGTTGTGTTATAAGATATAGCCAAATTCTTGTATGTTACAAATATCTACCTTAACTATCCTTTACTACTTTAACACCAGTGGGTGCAATCTAATTCAGGTTTTCTTACTCATTTTATAATATGGTTTACATACAGCTTTATTTTGGATTCGTTGCCTAAAATGGCAATAATACGAGTATTTAAAAAATTTTATGTTTCATGTCGTCATGTGCAAAGGAAAAATGTATTTTAAATATTCTGTTAGTTTCTTTTGGAATAAAAATGTCTTTCATTTCCTTTGTATCTCCAACTCATATCAATAATCTAAAAACATATTTCAACAAATTAAAACTATCAGGGACTTAAATAACTTAAGTTGTCTTTCACGTAATGTCTTAGGCACCTGAAATCAATATGTATCAAGGCATAGAAAGTCATAAATCTTGTAATGAATTGAATCATGTCAGTTGAATACTGTTTTATTGTTAGTTTTACGACTTGGCCGGGAAAATCATAAAATACTTCAAGCTTCTACAAATCATACTGAATGTTTCAATTTTATGGCCTGGAAGAGTTGAGGAATGGATTCCTTACAGAAACTGCAGAAGCTACTAAGCGTGATTGAAGGGCTTTTTGTTTATATTTTTGAAATAACTCTAGTTTTGTAACATTGAAACAATCTGCAACTGTTATAAAATCTGATACTGTCAACAATACTTACATATATTGAAAACTTACATAAATCTTAGACAAACTCTGTGTCGTTTAAGATGTTTTTAAACTATTAAGTGGCCCCAAATATTAATTTATAAATTTGACAATAGTTCTATAATTAATTTTGATTTAATGATAAAATTAATATTAATTTTAAAATTAATGTAATTTAGTTTGTTTGGTTTGGTTTAGTTTGGAACATGTTGAGTAAACTAAAACGCCATCACAATGCAGTAAACAAACTTCTGATACCAAAAGTTATCATTGAATTTTGATTTTCATAATACTGAAACCTGATCATGAATAAAATAATATTACAGTGAAAAATAATTCTGAAATAATTTTGTATAATTATATTCTGTACAGAATATGATTGCGATAGGCAATCAAAGAAAATTATCTTTTAAACCACTACATAACAATCAATTACTGCGTAAATGTAGAACAGTAGAACGGCCGATCTGATTGAATTATTTAGAATCTGAATGGTATAATTTTCTAAATATTTCAACACGTACATGTTGAAAAATATTGAACTTCTTTACTGAAGAAACATTGTTATATACCATTTTATAAAATACGTGTTCAATCACCAAAAATATTTTTTATGTGTTGGTTATTATTCACACGATATTGATATTTATTAAACTCTTTCACCACCATGTGTAGTTTATATATCGTGTTGGTGGGAAGTTAAATTCATTGTGATACGAATATTCATCTGCTTCACTTTGTACTGTAGTGAAGTGGTGTGGCTGTCGTTGTCTATCTTCAAATGTTAAATACGGGTCCTTTTTCTATATCTCTCTTTCACTGTCTCCTGACGTTGGTGCACTATAACTGCGCCTCATCTCTCTGCGCTGCAAGTGTTAACACTTATTGGAGTAAATCTACAGAATCTCCATGTTATCAGCTGAACTATGCAACCCCTTCCTGGTGAAAATATCTTGGCCGAGAAGAACAATCCCCTTATATCCTTAATGCAATGTCACACTTTCATTACTTGTCATTAAAAGCTCCCCGCAAACCTTTTATTTGAATTAACTCTTGTGAGTGAAGATATTCAATATGCTTAGAATTCTCTATAGTACTTATTTTAGTTAGAAATGTGTGAATGTATTGTGGATTTTGTTGTCTTCCGAGATGATTGTACAATGAATGGTAGTTACATTGAGTTGTTTCCATCCTGTAAGGTGATTGGCAAGAGATAAGCTCTGCAGGTGGTCGGCACCTTTCAGTCTATTTCTTCTACAATTTTCCTAATATGTATCTATATGTATCGTATACTTGAATGAAGACAAGACATATGGCGAATAGTCTTTCAGAAATACTACGCACTGGAACATGAAAGGAAATGTCAATATTCATTTTCTAGCCAGTTGTTGCAGAACCTGCTTAGAGAACTATCATTTATTGCACTGTGCACAAAGCAGTTGACAAAGATAAAAAACACATCAGTCCGTTATTGTGTATTAAGTGACAACCTGTTTGTGTTTTTCATTCATAAGGAAACTGCACTTCCTGTGTTTTAATGCTGCCAATGAAGCTAAGTAATAAGACAACCTGTTTTCTCAAGGCCAGTATCTTACAATGGCAATATCACAAACATGTCTTCTTGTCATTAAAAAGGGGATCTAGTATTCTCGGAACGTAGTCGTTTCTATTTGTATCCTTACATACTTTGAGTTCCTTTCATAATGCTGATATAATGTTAAACTTTAGTGAGAAATTCTAAAGCGTCTTCGTGGATACTACTAATGATTTGCCTCTACGCTGATTATTTTATACATCATGTCTGCATGTCAATATAATAGGAGTTGTTAGATTAGCTTAACTATTAAAATACGCTTTTGCCCAGACTTCTAGAATGAATGAAGAAACCACAAAAATTAAATATGAAATGTAAGACTTAAAACCATAGAATGTCTTAAATATATTTTGTCATATTGCATGGATGCTTGAGTCAAGGAAACTCAGTGTCCTGAGTGGAAGACCTTCCCGGAACATGTGTTACCACGCCAGCGTTCAGCAAGCCTAATCCAAAAAGTGCAGTTCATGAATTTATACTTTTGGATTACATATAATAGTAAACATACATTTCAGTGGACTTTTCTGCTCTGTGCAGTGCCTGCTGCTCTGTGCAGTACCTGCTGCTCCGATCTGGATGTATGGTGGAGGCTCCACGAAATTATCGTGACAATTCCTTCAGTATCAGATAAGAACAAGATTGTAAAGTAAAAAAATGAAAGTGTAAGGGAGTATTTTGTATTTGATATCCGTGTGTCTGTTTACATGTTTTAGAGAGTCATGAGAGTGTTGCTGCATTGTGTGGTGGGGAACTATGGACGGTAGAGTAAAGTTTTTAGAGACAATTTTCCCACGAATATGTCCCTCTGTTGGAATCAGGCAACGTTATGTGTCTAGTGTTTGTCAGAGGACCCCTGGATCGGAACTAAAGCCGATTCCAGTTAACAGACCTGTTAATTCTTGTATTTCAAATGTCATCACTGAACTCTTATCATCTCACCTACCTCTCCATACTCCTGCCCTCGTCCTTGCTCCTGGCCCAAGTTGATGATCTGGCTCAGTGTAAGATAGATCTTTGAAGATCCAAATATAAGTAATAATTGCGCCTCTTTCTCCACTCTTCATCAATTATATGTCGCCGTCTGTTTCCATAATAAATTGTGTTTTAATATTTGCATTGTAACTTAAAACTGTTTCTAGTAATTTGAGAGTACCTTTAACAATTAAACTAGGAATTTTCATATTTAATGTTAGTCACTGTGTAAGGTAACTGGTTTCAGGAGACTTCTGAAGTAAATTTTTAAACTTTTTGGATTTTTTAACAATAACCTTATGAACTTTTGAATTTCGAAACTTTTATATTTGTGAATATTTTACAAGTATTTAATCTTAACTACTCTTAACTAACTCTTAATTATCAAGCAATTGTAGTTTTTATATACAATCCTTTTAAAGAAAAGTTAAATAGTTATAGACTTTGATCAAGATGCGCAAAGAATATTGAGAAGTATTTTTGGAAGAATTTTTATTTTGAAAACCAGATGTAATTTATATTTTGTGTGAAAATTAATTTAGATTGAAAACCAGATATATTGTAAAAAGATTGTATATTTGGTCAAGTAATACTTTTTGAATTATACGTGTTTTGTATCAAGTTGTAAACATTTTTTATCTCCAATGTGCATATATATTGTTATCAATTTCATAGATACATAAATAACTATTGTTGAATAGTTTGTTTAATTTTCATATTTAAATTTCTTAGCAAATTTTGGTTTCAGTCAGCGCCATTAATATAATATTGTCTGTCATATCCTCATATCCTGGAAAAGATTTCGGAGAAATAACCAAACAAGTGAGGTATATTATCACTGAAATGTTCAGTATTTGATGAGCGTAGGTTTTGATTAATATTTATATAGCAATGTGAGTTTGCCGTTGACATGGTGTACGCTACGTTTTATTTCAATTCATGGGAAGTATTTGCAACCAACCAGGGTTTATGTTTCAAAATTATGTTATTGTGTTTTGTATTTAAATGTTTTTTATATTGTTTTTCAATTTAAATTTAAAAACATATTCCAATAACAATATATAAGATTCAATTAAATTTATTGGTTTACTTGGTATATTTTAATACTTTATTTTGTATGTGAATATTTAATCGTCAACTTAAAATAAATATTTCCAACCATATATATTTAACAAAGTGAAAACTTCATCCTGCGTTGTTTACATGTTAAGTAAATACATGTTTTAGTTTACATTAGCATTATCAAGAACAATTTTATATAGACAACACTCCTGAAATGGATATGACTTACATAATCGTTCTGATAATTTGCAATACAACTATAATAAGTTTTGTTGTTTACAGTTAACATTTTAATGTAGAACCACTTGTATAAATACTTTTCTAAGAACCAAATGACCTTTTTACTATTTATATTAGCAGGCCTTATGTATCAGTACGCCAACAGCTGCTTAGCGCTATTTAGTTTGGATTATGTACCATATGGTTACTACTTTTTCTCGAATTACAATATATTCCAGGTAAATCTTCTAATTTTTCTCTTTATACTCTTTATAGTCTTCCTCGGGTTTCAAAGAATATTTGACAAAATGATTTGGCCGAATAAAATTGGTCCCAAGATTAGCACTTAGCAACCAACCCATATTGCAATTCAATTTTATTTCTAAAATTTAGTACAAATCACTTAAATAAATTGATAGGTTGTTCCAGAACCCTCTACCAATATTTTCAGGCAAATTATATTTCCTGAACCAAATTGAAAGCAAAATATTGTACTAAAACTTTTGAAAGTTCAATAACTACCCGAATAGCCACCATTTTAATTTTCACTTAACTATTTTAAATTTAAGGCTTGTTGTAAATAAATTTAAATTTATTAAGTATATTTACAATCTTAAGACCTAATTGCAGAAAAAATTCAATATTTTTGATGATTTATTTCAAAATGGTGGCTCCCCAAAACTTAAATTCCTAAATTGTAAATATCTTAAAAATATATATGACAAAATTTCTCATCAAAATTTAGTTACAAATTTAAATAATAATTCAACGATAGCAGGTTTAAGAAAGTTGGTTGATGAATAATGCAGAAAATACACTTTAAACAAACCATGTGCTAAAAAATATCCACTGTCACTATGCGGCAGCCTTGTTCGTGAGCCACAACAATCAGCTGTTTCAGTTTTAATTGCTCTACTCAGCAGATTGTTACATTGTTGAACTGTCGTCTTAAAAACCCTACGATAGCTTCTTTGTGTACATTTATATAACTATGTGGCGATCATAAATTATTATTTCGAAAATATTCAGTCACAAATACAAATTTGTTCTCATTTCTTTGCCACTACGGGCAATGATCCCAACCAACCATAGACACTCCTTTCTTTCGAATACTGATACGTAGAATTCAAGGCTGAGTACTACCTCTAGAACGCTACAAAAGGAGAAAAAATAATTTTAGTCATATCCGCTTGGACAATAATCTCTTTAAGAATCCTCACCACGTGAGAGCACGGAAATAATCGAGTGCACCCGAACATTCACGAGGGAACTTTGCTGATTTGTTCTTTGAGTGCTATCTGTCAACTGTTTAAAAGTGGGTTCATTATTTATTTCAATTTATTAATAAATTACAAGTGGGTGTATATTATTATTTAGGACCTCATATACATGTTGATGTTTAGGAGGTACGCTATTTACTCTTTTTCTTCATGTTTTAAAGGTAAGCATGTGTTTCTTTACTCATTTGCATATTTAAAAGATATAATTTGACTGCAATACTAAATAGCAAAAGGACAAACATCAAGGATCAATCCGACGGTTTAACCGGTGTCACAAACAAGAATTAAGTTAAAGGGAACTATCAAGCAGAAACCGAGATGAGACGTTGCTGCAGGGTGTAATCAGCCTGGTTGTCTCGTTCTCATTTCCTACTACCAATCTGTTCTTGCCTCTCGATTGATTAACATCATTACATAAAAGAAGGAAGCGTCATCGGTATTACGTTCAAATTAGGAGAAGTACTTGGTGTGACGAAATAGACTTCGTTCAAGCCTACAGCTCATTTTATTTTATAGATGCAGACGGTAATGAAAATGTAATGACCCCCAGCAGACAGAAGAAACCATCTTGCCAGTATACTGATAGAATTTAACAACAGTTACTTACGAGTAAATCTCATGGATTGATATGCACCTCATCGAACTCATTATTGTCTATGTAGAAATGAAGTTGCATGCACAGTTTAAAGAAGATATCTCCTCACTATTATATTTGATAAGACTCTCGCACAGGCTAGTGGCCCTTAAGGATTGGGAAAGTAGGCTTTAAAAGGGACCAGACTCTGCCTTTTTGTTTAGAAAATTTAAAAAAATCTGTAAATTTTATTTATATAGAGATACACATATATTCTGGGATGCAAAGTCACGTCAACTAATATCCTCACCACGGTTGTGCCTCAAAAAAGGTAGATTCCAGGCAATCTGGAAACTATTTCTACAGAGTTCGCTGAAAGATATAAAATAATAAAATATTACTTCCGCCTGACTATGATTCTGCGATGGAGTTGTGCGATTCTAAATAGATATTCAGAAGTTTTCATCGGCTAAAGTTGGTTGATTATAAAATGTATCAATCAGTTTTTCAGTCATGTATTGGGAAATGTGAAGTTGTATCAAGTGTGATTCCCATAATCAACATGAAGAATAAACGTTCTGGAATTATTTTCAATCAACATGACAAGGAATTTTTTAAATTTTTTCTTTGAGGGAGAGGCAGGAAAAATGCAATTACGTACGCAGGTGGCCAGCCTGTAGTGTGGGACTCCCCTAAAAACGGGTTTACCCACTAAAAAACCTCCTCTACTCTTTAGGATTCTTACCTGGGATTGTGTATCACATTACTTCAGACTAGGCCTAAATTTGGCTTAAGCCCGTGGGGCTCGCTCCTTATCCAGCCGCTCGGTCAAGGGATCTGGGCTACAGGGGTCCAGATCGGATTTCTTTTCCAGGAAGATGCCCCGGACGAACTGTGACAAACAATTCCAGTTCCCCTCATCCTCCAAAATCTTTTCGCAGACCGTATCCACCGAAAAAACCTCCGAAGCGGGGCCTTTCCCAACGCGGACAGGGGAAGAAGGTGTGTTCCGCGTCGTCGGATACGCCCGGGGAATTAGATGCAATCCGGTGAACCGGTCTTGTCCATCCGGTTCAGGTACGAATTGAAATAGCCGTGACCTGTCAGGAACTGCGTGAGGTAGTAGTCCACTTCGCCATGTGTGACAAGGAATACGGTGACATTATAATTTAACAATACTGTTCATTTCGAGATACTTATTTAAATAAACTCAAGCATAATTTTCAATATTCTAGACATTTCTTAAATTGATTTGAACTATCACCACAATATAAACTATCCTAATATTTAAAAATTAACTTAATAAAATTCTTTCAAGCAATGAATACTTTATATAAATGATTCAACTATTGGCCATGTGACTAGATATGTAAGTTGAGTTGCTCATTAAAGGTTAGTTTAACACCTTAAGCTAAATACGAGTTTTCAGTTGATAGAAAGTTTATATTAGACATCTTTTAGAGGTTCTTCTTTTTTCCATAGTTTGACTTTAATTTGTGTACTTAAATCTATATTAAATATGCAATAAACAATTTTATAGCATGTAACATTATGTACTACATGATTAACATTAAAACGTACTATATCAGTAACATTAAAAACTGAAACAAGTATTGAGCAAATTATTATTACGAGGATTAGTTCATGAGAACGTACTTTAATTTATATTCCAACCCAGCAGAGCCGAGAGGTTTGACGAAACGTCAATATCTACCTACACAATGCAAAAGGTCTGTTTCATGTTCAGAATACAGATGACCGTATTGTTATTTCTTGCATTCCTATTGGCCGCGTAGACTAGCTGTTGTATGTATTTTAAACTTCTGTTGGCTGTAATATATGTTCTAACTATCCTGACTTGTATGCTGTGTTCCCAATATCATTATTAGTCTGGTGTTGTAAAACATGCGATATAAATTAACTACTGGAATACTCTCAATAACGCCATTATGATGAAGAGACATTGTTGTAGATACAAGTTGTAAGTTACTTTCCCAGTCTCGACATGAGACTTGCGAGAAAAATACCAGCTTGACAGGTATACATCCAAAACATCAGTGATACTATAACTAATCATTACTCTAAGAAACATGAGTAATAATAAAATATAAATAATGTAATAATATTTTAAAGACTGTATTGCCTTATTGTTTTACCTCTATTTACATTCCTTGAATAACTAGGGCCCAAGCACAATCAGACGTGACGTAACGTTATATTTTCCTTGAATTCTCAGCTATCAGGACCAGCTGTTTCCAATAGACTAAGACAATGATGGGTGATTAAATTTAAAATAAAAAAAATTAATAAATTTAAAAATATTACATTGTCACGGGCTTTTTATAATGAATAATATAACTAAAAAAAATAAAGTGCCTATTCTGTTATAGCACAAAATGAAACAAATAATGCATTGGTTGGCAAATCATTGTTTAGCTATTGATATAACTTTTTACAATGTCTTTTCTTTGTCCATTTCAGACTCATCATAGTGACCCCTACAATATGGGTAGATTTCAAACTAAAAATTGGTACGGTACAGTCTTTTTTTAATTGTGGATAGTTTTATTAATTCAATATTTCATTACTTTATTGTACTTACGTACAACATAATCACTTCGATGTTAATTTGGGCAATGACTTATATTTATAGGCATTAGGTAAGAACATGTGTGTCTAATTGGTGTAAGTTTAACATGACTGTTTTTGATTGTTGGTTTAAGGATATTAAAAGATTATAATAATAATTAAATTGGATTTGAATTTAGATATTATTATGTTTTCCTGCACAATTTCTAGGAATCAGTATCAGCATCAACGGCCGCTATTTTCATTATTAAAAATTTCAATACAGAAATAAGTCAAAAAGACTTTAAAATGGTTGTTAAGCATTACTCTAACGCAATTCCATCTGAAGAAATTAAACCACTACATGTGGAATTAATGCCTATTTTAGTGTTTAATGGAGATCAATATAACTGGATGCCACCAGTAAGGATAAGAGTTCAATTATTCTATGTACAATTTAAAAAATTCACCTCAATGAGTATTGTATTCCTTCAAGCTAGGTCATATGATCATTCATTTTTATGTAGTATAAATCAATACCCGCATTGGGTCTCGAAACCGGGTCCTCGGAATAACGACTAATATCTAGCCTACCAGGAATGGCAGTAGACGTGTGATGGAAAATCAAGACATAACGTTGAGATGTGCCCAGAAATCCTCTCAGTAATAAAACCTTTTAAATAAATTCACACCTTCCCCGCTTCGAGACCAGCAGTTCACGACATCCAAAAAACGTATGATTGAGATACAAAACTCGATGATAAAATCTCTCCTGGATTTCAAAGTATACTTGTGGTAAACAATATTAGTAGCGATATCGACCCTCGTACATCATGCAATACCACTCTGACCCATATTTTGTATCAAACCTGGTTAATAATTAATTTGTAATTAATTGGCTAATTTTCAGATTTAGTGAAATAGAAGCACAATAATTTAGAGAAATGTGGACAGTTTTACTCTATATCACGTATAGTTGGTTCTGAAAAAATTGTGCGTCCAAAAAACACAAAATTACACAATATAAAAAGCTGTGGATGCCTTAAGATAAGTCATATTGCATTATGTTTTACTTAAACGAAACTCTTATTGTAGGGAATAAAATACATTGTCAATAAAATTATTTTATACATTTTTGTTAAAGCTGAGGAAGTCCTCCATACTCCTTGTCCATCTCTCATGAGATCTAACAGAGCGGCTTAAGGCACTCCTACATCGATTGTTTGTTGTATTCCAGGAATATTCTACCCCACCCGAACTTACACAAGACCCATTTAGAATGCATTATGAATGTTACTTTTTTTATTCACATAGTGGATTGAGAACAAAATTAATATCAATGGCTCTAATAACCGGCAGGTAGTAAGGATATGAGATCCAGATGTAAGATTATTCCAGAAGTGGTATATTTGTAAACCCCTTGATTCTAATGGTATACAAGATCCTAGAACATTTACCATCTTAATAAATTATTTATAACACTTTTAAAAGCGGGTGATCACGTTCATTTTATTGAAAAGTTGAAAATTACAAGTTTTTCAAGAATATTATGAAGAACAAGGTCTTGACTCTGAAACCCCATCCTCTTAGACCCACAACTGACGTTGCGGTAGGTCCATATTATATTGATGACAATTTAAATAAGTTTCAATGAATAAAATGCACTCATCACGTAAGCTAACGTTTCTAGTCCTTGATTTTGATCCACATGGCGTACAATGACTTCCCTTTGGTAATATATTATCCTTTATAAGGCGATAATAGCAATATACGGCTAATATCTGGTACGGAATTACTGGTTGCAGCCGTTAACAACAATATACGTAGTTTAACATTGACCATAGAATTACACACAGCATTGCATCTCGCTTATTATTGTTTAGTCCTTAGTAATACTCGCTTAGTGTTGGCGAGAACTATACGGGTGATACGAATATATGTATAATTTCAAGTTAACTAGGTATGTATAATATTGCTGTTATATTTTTTAATGTTTATATCATTAAATCTTGTTTACGCAGTTTAGTTAAAGTATATAAGTGTTATCAATTATTCAATAAATAATCACTTTGCCTTTCAGAAATAAGACTATGAACTTTTGAAACGAAATTTACTATTTATTTTTACTGTAAGTATTGTGAAAAGTTAAAGTATTATAACTTAAATTTAAAACTACATAAAATATGTAAAATAATTTTCTTACTATTAGTCATTAACTTTATTGGTGAATGTATTAGAGAAGTTGCGTTTTAATTCAACAAGTGTTACCTAGTTTTCACAGTTTTTTCTTGCGTAACAGCAGCAGTCCCTACAATAAAAAAAGCACCTAATAGTATTCTACTTAGGATCTAAGTGGTAGACTACCACTACAGTAAAATCCTAACTCTTCAGTAGATATACTTTGTTTCTTCATCAACCGTTAAGCGGTTTTCAAAGTAATGTATGGAACAACCTAAGCGGTCACCCACACAAAGACATGAAGTTTTCAAACTGTCCCGTTTTAATAATAAAATTTTCGATTAGTTTGATTCCATATAAGGAAATATATGCCTAATTTGCGGGCCTCCTGGTTCGCTGCCCTTGTTCAATCTCTGCCATCGGTTTATTGACGGGTGTAACAGACTTGGATTAGTTAAGCGGGACTATCTAAGAGAAACCGACGCGGCGTTGCTGCAGGGTGTAATCAGCGATCACTCAGAGACCTCGTTGTCCTGTTCTCATTTCCTACTAAAACTTCAATCTCTGCCATCGGTTTATTGATGGGTGTAACAGACTTGGATTAGTTAAGCGGGACTATCTAACAGAAACCGACGCAGCGTTGCTGCAGGGTGTAATCAGCGATCACTCAGAGACCTTGTTGTCCTGTTCTCATTTTCCTACTAAAACCTTCAATCTCTGCCATCGGTTTATTGACGGGTGTAACAGACTTGGATTAGTTAAGCGGGATACTATCTAACAGAAACCGACGCGGCGTTGCTGCATGGTGTAATCAGCGATCACTCAGAGACCTCGTTGTCCTGTTCTCATTTCCTACTAAAACTTCAATCTCTGCCATCGGTTTATTGACGGGTGTAACAAACTTGGATTAGTTAAGCGGGACTATCTTACAGAAACCGACGCGGCGTTGCTGCAGGGTGTAATCAGCGATCACTCAGAGACCTCGTTGTCCTGTTCTCATTTCCTACTAAACCTTCAATCTCTGCCATCGGTTTATTGACGGGTGTAACAGACTTGGATTAGTTAAGCGGGACTATCTTACAGAAACCGACGCGGCTTTGCTGCAGGGTGTAATCAGCGATCACTCAGAGACCTCGTTGTCCTGTTCTCATTTCCTACTAAACCTTCAATCTCTGCCATCGGTTTATTGACGGGTGTAACAGACTTGGATTAGTTAAGCGGGACTATCTTACAGAAACCGACGCGGCTTTGCTGCAGGGTGTAATCAGCGATCACTCAGAGACCTCGTTGTCCTGTTCTCATTTCCTACTAAACCTTCAATCTCTGCCATCGGTTTATTGACGGGTGTAACAGACTTGGATTAGTTAAGCGGGACTATCTAACAGAAACCGACGCGGCGTTGCTGCAGAGTTTAATCAGCGATCACTTAGAGACCTCGTTGTCCTGTTCTCATTTCCTACTAAAACTTCAATCTCTGTTATCGGTTTATTGACGGGTGTAAACAGACTTGGATTAGTTAAGCGGGACTATCTAACAGAAACCGACGCGGCGTTGCTGCAGGGTGTAATCAGCGATCACTCAGAGACCTCGTTGTCCTGTTCTAATTTCCTACTAAACCTTCAATCTCTGCCATCGGTTTATTGACGGGTGTAACAGACTTGGATTAGTTAAGCGGGACTATCTAACAGAAACCGACGCGGCGTTGCTGCAGGGTGTAATCAGCGATCACTCAGAGACCTCGTTGTCCTGTTCTAATTTCCTACTAAACCTTCAATCTCTGCCATCGGTTTATTGACGGGTGTAACAGACTTGGATTAGTTAAGCGGGACTATCTAATAGAAACCGACTCGGCGTTGCTACAGGGTGTAATCAGCGATCACTCAGAGACCTCGTTGTCCTGTAAACCTTCAATCTCTGCCATCGGTTTATTGACGGGTGTAACAGACTTGGATTAGTTAAGCGGGACTATCTAACAGAAACCGACTCGGCGTTGCTACAGGGTGTAATCAGCGATCACTCAGAGACCTCGTTGTCCTGTTCTCATTTCCTACTAAAACTTCAATCTATGCCATCGGTTTATTGATGGGTGTAACAGGCTTGGATTAGTTAAGCGGGACTATCTAACAGAAACCGACGCGGCGTTGCTGCAGGGTGTAATCAGTGATCACTCAGAGACCTCTTTGTCCTGTTCTCATTTCCTACTAAAACTTCAATCTCTTCAACCATAGATCTTTACAATCTCTTGAATTCATAGTCTATAAGAACAAACAATGCAGATTCAATGACCAGTATAATGTATATCATATTAGTCCAGGCTGGGCTAGTAGTTCCAGGAAAATACGAGATTTAAGGGATATATGAATTAATAATAACGTTAAATGTATGCCTGTATGTATCCACAGACCTACTCATATTTTAACATTAAATGTTACAATACAACTGGATCTCAAATTGCAATAGACAACTAGGTAAAATTGTTTACTTTCAAATAAATATATAGCAAAATATTAGTATATTCCACATAGTCTATAATAATACTACTCGTATGTTCTTAAGGATTTTGTTAAAATGATTGGTATTTCATTCTCTGGCATTAGTATGTCCTGATTTTTATTTTAAAGTAATATAGAAGTATATTTAAAATAAAAATTATACTATTGCTTTTTAATGTAAAATATTGTTGGAAAGACACATATATTTTGGGATACAAAATCATTTTATATCCACTTCAGTTTCAAATGTCATAGTGTATCCTCTATAACTACCATCAGGATACGTCCCTGAGTATCAGCGTAGACTTTATACTGAAAGTTAATCGGAGAGGTAAAAAAACTGTTGAATTACATACTTGAATTTTATTTTGCAACGAATGGGAAATTTAGTATTGCCTGAAACCCCATTACAAGCCGTTATTTGTTGTGCTATTTCTCTTGCAGGAAACATGTTTTGGGTAAACCTGATCTTATACAGTTACTCATATGACGACCTTATATTATATGAAAATTATAATATAATGAAAAAAAAAATGACAGAATATTTTCATCCAGCTATAGATTATTATATTCTATAATAGTTAAAGAAGTGTGCTGTAAATTGGCATAAAAGAATAAACACTCATATATGTACATACGAGTGTTTGAATATGCTTAGCTCAATACTCTTTAAATAGAGTGAATATATCTTCCACCTGAAAATCAATATATGTTTCTCAATAGATAAAGCAGTTTTTGTTACTTTGCACGGGTTTGCAGACTTGTGAACTCAGTTTGTGTCTCATTCTGTACAGAAGATGTTCTTCGACATTACAATAAATAAATAATAAAAAATAAATACAATAATAAATGTATAGTTTGTAAAATACATAGTTATCCATGAAAGAATATTCATATATTTAAATCATCCACTATGAAATTTAAATGGCTGGCTGATTATTTCCTTGATATCATATTTTCGTTTTTACACACAAACATTAGACTGAGTTAATATTGCGTTAATTGTTTTTTAAATTTAAAAGTAAGAAAATATTCTAAAACTATTATTGGAATAAAATATTTTGCGAGCATCTGCATGGTATAAAAAAGGTTTTAATTTTAATTTTATATTGCAACTCAACAGAAGTGACAGGTTTGATGAAACGTCAATATGTACGCAAATAAAAAAGGTCTGCGTCGCGTTCAGAATACAGATGACTGTGTTGTTGTTCGATGCACCCAGATTGGACACGAATACCAGCCGTTCTAAATATTTATAACTTCTGTGTGCTGTCTGAAATGTAGGAAACAATAATGTTATGGTTCGTTTTTTTAGTATTTATTTAATAAATAAATATAGTAAGATATTTAGTAAGAATAAATCATACTAACGTTTGATTTACACACTTAATATTAACATTTAGTTTTAAATAGTTAAATACCTGCCGCAACTCTAAATCATGGATCGTTACTTAACGTTCTCAGGTTTAATTACGGAAATTAGTACTGGACAGTTACAAAATCAGCTCTTAAAGTTACTACGAATTGAATAACACAATGATACAGTTAAACGCTATTGGTAGGAAAAACTGACTCTTCTATCAAATATTCCAGGAACGTTTTTAGAGAAGTCAAAATCCATGAAACTGAAAAACTAGTAAGCTTTGACCTTCAAAGTGTATTCACAATTGTACCAGTTCCAGAAACTCTCGGAATAATTTAATCACGTCTCAAAGAAGACCAAACATTAACACATTAACATGTCTCCTATTTTTTCTAACATCTTCATGGAGTAATTTAAGCAAAAAGCTTTGGCTTCAGCTGAGTTGAACCCAAAGATGTTCCACCAATGGAGGTATGTGGATGATACCTTTTCCTCAGGGATGATCAATTTTTCCTCAGGGAGACACTGAATTGAATGAGTTTTTGAATCACAAAATAGTATTTCTCCTTCCAACCGCCTCATAATGCAAGTGGAAATGCAAAACAAGCTTCCTTTTTTGGATGTGTGTGTATTAAGAGATAGGGATGTCTTTAACACAACTTTTTTTTCGAAAGAAAACACACACAGGAAAAAATTGTCAATCAAACCATACAAAATCTGTCAAAGAAGGAGTGAAAGAACCTACTCGTTATTTGATAGAACAAAGAGCTTATGTTCAGATAAAGATGGATTAAAAAGGATTTAAGGACGTTAAATCGGATCTTAGACGTAATGGATGCTCTCAATTAGTTATAAATAAGTGTAAACTTACCACAAGAATCATTCCTGAATCAGAAAAAAATTATGGTGATAAATTTGCGTTTATGTCAATCCCTTATGTGCCTGTATCATCTAAGAAAATTAGAAAAGTAGGTAGAAAGTACAACATTAGAACCGCATTTAAAATACAGAATACTTTTAGACAGTCTTGTAAAAACGAAACTAAAAAATGGCACACAGGATTAAAAAAACTGTGTTTACAGTATAAACTGTAGTTGCAATAGGGAGTACATAGGCGAGACAAAATCACCATTAGACGTAAGGATAAAATAACACAAGGAAAACACAAGAAAACGTCTCCAGAAAAGTAAAAAATTGCACACCATTATTGGTCCGAAGACCATCATATGAATTGGAATAAGGCCAACATAATACATCTTTAAAAGGAAATTAATAGAGGCAACGTACATTAAATTGGCAGACCAACCGATCAGTCAACCATCAATCGAGATTAGGCTGCTTTGGTTGCCAATTGTAAAACATGAACTAAAAAGAAAACCAAAATTATCAAACAGATTAGATATTTGTAGTAAACCAATGCGGAGTCACAGTAAGGTTTTAAGAAGTTCTTGTAGAACAAATATGATTTTGGGAAAGAAAATCTTCAGTATTTTTAAAAGTAAAAACAAATATAGAGTATATAAAAATGGAGGGAAAGGTTAGGATACGTTCTCGGAGAGCCCACAACTCTCCCGGCTCCCCAGGCCAAACACGAGACAAATAGTCTTTTGCAATTTGATGACCCTTTGAGTTAACATATGCATTACTATGAAATACTATATCAATTCACTCATGAAAAAAACTCATTGAAAATATCAAACAGCGTCTCTTTGTGATTTATAAATTACATATAGCATAAAAGTCTTATTCTGTTCATCCTCATGAGCCATTGGTCACTGTGATCTTATCAAGCGGAATAAGGGAACGAGTAAATGTGGTACAAGGTCAATGGTAGTAATAAAATGTGCTACGATCACAAACAGAATCTGAACGAACGTTATCTCTAACTCAGATTCACAGTCTGACGACTCTGTTGGCTCTCCCATCCTAAAATAATACTAACCATAATCTTAATTTCTAACTGCCAATTCTATTTCAAGCTAATTAAAATTGTTCAATTATTAGATTAAAATATACAATTAACTGTAGCTGACAAATATGCTATAATAGGCTGAGCGTTAACGAAACATATCACTCAAGGGGCTGAGTATTTTGTTTTATTTTGTCTGTTCGTACGATATTTCGAAAACAAACTGATCTATAGACTAAGTTTGATGACCCCAAACTTAGAGATCCATGAGATACCATCTACTCCATGAGATTTGGCAGAGCTTTAACAAATATTGTTTACGCTAGTCTTACGGGCAACCATGATGGCAACGAAAACAATTTACATTCAAATGAGTTTTAACACATTATATATTAACACGTATAGCTTAGTCACGCAGTAAAATTATAATATAACAAAGTGGAAAGTACCCTCCTTACCTCATCGGAACTTGTATTATTTCCACTGAAATGAAACCTCAATCAATACTCGAAAAAGAAAAATGATCATATGTGAAGTTCTCGAGAAAATCCCACGTAGACTTTCAAATTTGCATGCACCCGCAGTGTATCTTGTTACGTAGAATGTGGTGTGACGTACTATTACCTTGTCTAATTAAATCTGTAATGCACTTGAGGAACGTACCACAGAAGTATGCTACGTTTAAGTAACGGTTTAGAGCTGAAACTATAATAACGGCTTGCTTTATTTGCGGTTCTCATAAAATGCTGTATACATAAACAAAAAAGTCTGAAAGTAAATGTAAGTGTATAAAGATAAACGTGAAAATAACTTTCTAACATCAGGGCCACATTAACTCTATTATATTAGTATTATCTACCCTCTTCTAACTTGGCGAAAATTTCCATGAAATAATCGAGAATAATGTAACTTAACACTCAAAGCATGTGGAAAAATAGCTAACGTCATTGGAAATTATAACTATGCTATAAATAAGGTATAACTTTACTACATACAATTAGTAGTATCTAGCATTGTACTTGATATGACTATGTAACTGTAGGATAATGTTGAATGAGAAGACAATCTGTTACTTTAAATCAGCTCGTAGCTCCTTGAATTGTTGTCCTGAGTACTGAAAACCCAATCCTATTGTTGCTTGCTAAAAGTTCAAAGGCGTGACCATTATTCAACCCTTGACCGTGTTTAATCCGCAAGAGCATAACGAACTTTGAAGTTAACTAATGTTTTGGCAGAACGGAATTTCAGCTAATCATTTATTAGTCATTAAACTTTACTGCGTTTTGTGTTTTTAATAAGTACGTTATTCACTTGAAAAAATACTATAAGGACGATACAAATTGCTTGTTCAGTGACACTCTCAGCTAAAAGAACTTAGTGTAGTAAATCTGCCAAAGATTCTGACCTAATATACGGTTTATCAACAAACACGGACTGTCTGTCCCATTAAGCCAGGATTTTGCAGTTTATAAAACTACTAGATAACATAATGTAACTTTATTCACTATAGTAATCCAATTTTATATAACATTAGAGCAGTTACCTACTTGGAACCAGAAATTATCCACACATAATATTTAATAAGGGTCATAGTTGAATAAGCAATATTTATAACAAAAATTCCCTTTCTTATTTAATTTTAAGGGTTTTGCATAAGATTGAAATGTAATAAACCACTTGATTGTCAGGTAATATACTAATATATACATTTCAAATTATATAACGCTACTAAATGAATTTAAGTACTATTATTTCATTACCAAATTGCGGATAATAATGCAGGATATAATTTTATTGTTCATTATACATACTGATATTATAATATAACATTTTCTATTTTTATTTCATTTTCTAGGTATGTACATGTTTTGTAAAACACCATTGTCTTTTAATATTTTACTATTCCTTGTTCTAAAGCCAACTTCAAGGCCAATATCCATAATTGTAAATGGGTTCCACTTTTCTATAAAAATCACTCCGAAATTTTGGATCCTTAAATTTTATATTAGATACATCGTATGTGATTCAAAATATATCTCTGATCATGTCAGTATACCCAGCTAAAAGGGAGGATATTTTATTACTTTTTAGAGAAAATGATTTATTAAGATAAATAGTTTTTATCATGTTTGGTTTCAGACTTTTTGGAGTCTATTTTTTAATATACTCATGCATTAATATACATTTGCATTAGTTTATTTAAAACTATTTCTCTAACAGCTTAACTTTTATTGACGTGTTATTTCTTCGTATGTTTTGGTACACGTAATTTATAAATAAAAATTATGAGTGATGAAATATTTTATTGAAAAATAAGTGTAACGGAAACTACTTATCTCATTGATTAAGAAAGTTGTAAGAACAGTAATTTATTGTATTAGTTATTTTTTGTTTTAATTAGTAAGTCCTCGATAAACTGGAGTACTCTGATAATTGAGAATTGTGTGTACTAACAATGACTCGTGATATAGTGAGTAGTGGAATGAGAAATCTATATAGTACGAATTTGAATATCAAGGGCAGAACAGATCTCAGATAAGAATAATGTTATTGTTATTCTGAATAGCATGAATTCCACCTCTAGGAACTGCACTTACTTGCGAAGTGTAACTAATACGAACACTGCAGTTGGATTGGATTTTACACGATTAGAGTAGAGTAAATGTGCAAGTTAGAGTAAATTACAGTTAACAAGTATATTCTACTGTATAACATATACTAGGTATAAACTGTAGCTGCAAACTATAAAACTTTAGTATGCGTATTATTTCGTGGATGTCACTTTGATAAATACAACAAGCCAATTTATATTTAAATTAATCGAGGCAATTAGTGTAATTTATATATTATATATAATATTTATGTATAACATTTTTTTCTAAGTAGAATCGACATCCTTTCGTGATTTCTAAGCGTACGCTTGATAAGGTAATTAAAAAAATAATGACTTCTACTTTGAAAGGTACAATATGTAGGCTATCTGTATGTGGATAAAAGCAGAGACAAATGATCACATAGACTGTTGGAGCCCATGCGGAAAGTCGCAGTTAGTGACGACCAAATAGCACTAGGGTCGCTGTTGCCAATAGGAGTAGACGGCCACACACGCTGATGATCCACTCCTTTCCATTGATGCTATTGTTTCAACGCCTGCTTTGTGGTTATTTTATTTGAGACACTAACCAACTCTCCTCGCATCAGTACTTCCAATGACTACCAATAAATATAATAATACGAATCAGTCGTGAAAGCCTCAATTCATACAACGCGAACCCTTTAAATCAATAATGTTTTATTCCAACTCTGAGCAAGATCAAATTATATTAACCAACAGAAATATATTAAAATTGTTCATTCTCATTTTTACTACCTAATCCTAAAACTAAAAATAAAATTCTTTACTTTGTGTTATTAATATAATGTCAAGTTAGGTACTAGGTGTATGTAACACACATACAAGAAACAAAGAAAAAATAAATGTATTGTTACTATCTAATTTCAATTTAATTTTTCGATTATATATTTCAGATATTAAAACTGACACAAACATGTATGCTGTACTTTACAGTTGACTAACTGCAGCCTAGAATAGAGCTGTTTAGAAAACATTCTTTGTATTTACATCACACGGCAAACTATTATATTTGTGATAGAAAGCAATTTTAAGTACACTTACGAATACATCAAAGGGCTCAAAGAGATTTCTCACGTTTTACTGCCAAAATATAGTACTTTTACTTGCCACTATTACACTACAATAATATTTTTTAAATAGTTTAATCAAGGTTAATAAAAAGGTAAAATAATATTTGCCACTAGATTAGTGTTATTGTTTTTTAACAAAAACTTAATGCTGCCAAATACAATAGATTTAATAGAATATCTGCTTTATAACGGCTTCATAAGTACCAAATATTATTGTAATTATGAAAGCTAATTGGTAAATAACACGTTACTGTTGGCGAAAAGTGTTGTGATCGGGTTTTAAGTTAAAACCGCCAAAACGTGTAGGCTATTCAATCAAGTAAAGGGTAATTATTGTTTATTCATACACCTCAAATTTTTATTATAAACATGATAACGAACATCGAAGAGATATTAATAAATAAAATAAATTTGATTATGACTTCATTTAGTTATTCCTTTAAGAAAACTTAACGCCACAGGATTTTGCTCAAAGTCAATTTACAAAATTTATTATAACCACAATACAAAGTTGAGTTTTAATAAAGTAGGATTTATTTCTTGTAAACTAAGTATAGTACACTCTAGATTATTCATGGATTGAATTGCGGATAAGCGACTTTTGTTGATAGTCCAAAAAATATTCAATATTACGTACAAACCAGTTAATATTGTCAAAATATGTCAACTATCTTGGTTTGATTATATTACAGAACAGTATACAGTTATACACAATGATGTACGAATACAGTGATCGCGCTTGATTAAATTAAAAATGCGTTATGTATAGTCTAATACGGGAATTACGAAGTATTTTGTATATTTTGTACAAAACAATTCTACTACTTTAGTTTACTTATGTAATAGCAGTTATAATTTAGATATGATTAAGGTTTATTAATAATTCATGTTCATAAAGCGTTGCATTCATTGTAATAATACATTGTAATAATACAATTGTATACATTGTATTATACTCGTCGAGATGTTGAAGTCTGTTAAGATGTGTAGAGGTGTACTGTGGAAGAGTGTAGAGGGATGGTGGCGGGCAATCATTGATCACGACTCTAGATGACGTCCTAATAGTTGCATGTATAAACTATTCAGGGATAATCGAGAGTTGCTTTTATAAGGCATTTACACAAATGTGTTTTAGTTGTCATTTTGGTTTGAATTACTTTTCTAAATATTTCTTAATTTCATATACGATCAATAATTATGTCAAGAAGTAGAAAGAAACGTGGCTAGTCGTGCATGAATAAATAAATCTGGTACCACTCCAAAGTGTCAACAGCACTCTGAGTTATTAAAAAATCATATGAACTACCTCCTACATCTATTTTGTGATCTATTCAATCTTTGAATAATACACTCTCGTTAGACAGACATCGCACACTAGGTGTGCACATTTTCGGGGCCAATTATATTAATAGAAACTTACATTTTAGAACAAATTCAGAATATTTTCTAAAATCCCAAGTTCCCTTTATCCACTCTTTCCAAAATTTAGATTTGTATTCTTAATGTTTCCTAGCATATTTTTCAATTGAAAACAACATGTTTTTAGTTCATAACCAACCGTGTTAAAATTTAATTTGACAGATGTCTTCTGTTCCAAAGTACCTCTTTTATTGCAAATCAGATCCAATATAGTGTTAGTTGTGTGGATTATATTTCATAGTTAATTCATCCAGAAACAAAAAGTCTCTTTTATACATACAGATATGGCTTTCACAATTTCCAAAACGTCAATTATCCATGTTCCAGTTACAAACCGTCCTTCCTCCAATTGTTTTTCTATTTTAAATTTATTCATTACTACGAAGTGTTTTGATGTTTTTAAATACTTTTATCCCTGATACATATATTATTAAAGTTTTTGAAGTAAATGAAATATGAATTTTGATCGAAAAAAATAGATTCGTAATATCAAATTTTTGAAAAGTGGATAATGAAAACTGTATCGAAGCGCCTCAAATCTGTTCTAATAATTTGATATTATTTATATCACACACGTGTTTGAAATGAGAAACGTACTATTCTGATATCTTACATCTTCTGACTTCCCGGATTTGAATCATATGGCGTGGATCTAGATCGTACTGGCTAGTTTGCTGGATTGAAATACATTACAGTACTTTAATTTAATTCCTAATAATTGGGTTCCCCATAACTTTAACGTGGCTCACTGTTGCACCGGTAATTATACAACTGGTTGTCACTATTAGTTGTTATCAGAGGTTTATTAACGCATACTGACACATATGAGCATAAAATAATTATTAAATAAAAATTTTACATGAAATTAATATAATAAAAGCATAAACTAAGCACTAGGTATCACTCCTAATCCTATTTTTCCATATCTTTGGTGCATAATCCTAATAGTAGAGAGAGCAATAAAAATAACGTATATTAAACTCAAAACTCAAACGCAAAACGTTTGTTATTCTAATAAATGAACAATATTGATCTCGTAAATACAGTTTCGGATAGTATATCGTTGTAGTGTTTATTATGCATTCATAGTAAGTTAATGTGCAGAAATATTCTTCCACTACCTTTTATCTTTAACGTAACATAAACTTTAACAGTATATACAAATCCATTTAATAATGGACATTTAAGGAAATAACTAGAATCACAATGTAACATATAAAAAGTAAAACTGAAACTTTAGCTAATTCTCTAAATATGTTAGATGAAATGTGAAGTCTTAATTTATGTTGATGAAATTACACGATAGACCAATATAAAACAATTCACTTTTTTGAATAAAAATTGTATGAGAATTGAAAAATACAAAGTTTTCAGAAACTATTTTCTCTGGGAAAATAATCCATATTTTCCTAAACACCTGTGTTTAAATTAATATTTTATGTTAATACACCATGACAATGTTTTATGTTTACAGGAAATTTATGGTTTAAATGAAAGAAAATGTAGACTTTATTAATTAATAGTTAATAAATTAAATGGAATTAATTATCTACTTTCAGACAATTATATCTTATTTTAAATATATCGAGGAAATAAAGTAGGACATGCAACATATTTATTTTTCACAAATATGAAGAACATACAAACTCGTAATAGATGCCGCTTGTGAAAGTTTAAAACGACTTTTTAAACTTCTTCGTCAATAACAATTCTGTCAACGGCTAATCTCATCATATTAAATTATTTTTGTCATTTAGAAATGAACATGAAGTTGGGTTCTTTAAATAGAAATATTTTTGTATTTATATACAAAATAGTTACGTAATATACCACGAGTCTTATAACAAAAATAACACGAATTAAAAGCGGATTTTGTTACATAGTTTTTAGGATGTCTCTTAGCTTAAAACCTGATTGACGTAATGGAATCCGAGATCCAATTACAAGCTAGATATTATTGACAATATGAACTATTTATTGCTGAAAGCAATTCGTTGGAGATATAATGTTATTTTGAGATGGATGTTGCCGAGTACTGAGCACTTCATCAATGAATTCTACAACTTCTATTCTAGGAAATTCAAGAGTAAGTCAATGATACATCTATTCCTGGATTCAAGGTATTTTAAGCCGTTGAGTTTTCATTCATTAAACTTTGTTATTCTATCTAATATAGCTTCAATCAACATTTAGTTGTAACACGGAAACAGTTCGTTTCCATTGTTAAAACCAGGAGTTCAAGTGGGTAGAAAATTAAATGAGAATGTTACTATTCAGTTTATTACTTCATAGTTTGCGTGACACAAGAAAAAAGTTATGAACTGTAGAAATGTCAAAATTGTTCATTAGCTAAAATATTAATATAAGTATCTTAGGTAAATTGAATGTTGTTTTAAATTAATACATAAAGATTAATGAGTTGTTTTACCATAAGATTCTACGTTTATACAAACAATGTAAAATTTCAGAATTAATGTTAACGTAACTTTCAACGTTGGAAGACTATACGCATTTTCTTATGGATAAATGTGTTCATCCAAATTTTGTTATCCATATACATTATTTCTACACCAAATAGTTAATTTTAATAATATAAGTAGTAAAATCGATAGAATTTAACAACATAGGGCACATTTGGGTGATTTAAAAAAGATTTAATAAAATTTATGTACAAAATGAGGATATTACAAAAAAATTTGTAAAAAGGTAGTTTTTTTTATTTTGAGTAACGGTTATGTATAATATCACAATGATGGATTGCGATTTGCTTTCATTTCAGACTGGATATTGTAGACGGATTAGGAAACTGATAAACAACGAAATGTCGGAAAACAGTAAATTTACTATCAAAATGTTATGTAGAGTACTTATAGTTTTCGTGAAAGAAATAAAACTAAACAGTGAGAAAGAATATAGAACCATCTTTTATTTAGTCCGTCTGGTTTCCTAAATTTTAAAATTAAACCATGTACGATTTCAAAATCTCTCAAATTTATTTGATTTAAATTAGGTGTAGAATTTTATTCTAAAGCGGCTAAAGCGGTTTTTAAATGGTTTTGGTTGAATTGATATTTTGTTTTTTTGTTGAATCACATGCGCAGATCTTTTCTTGTGATTTTGGTTTACAATATCAAACCAATTATTAGTCATTATTACTCGTAAATGAGTGATTATTTTGCCAATATAATTATTGGGGAGAAATATACATGGCTGAGAAGCTACAGTCAAAAAGCGTCTACTTTCAGCGTTTGTATTCTAATACTGGTCTAAGAGGTAGAGTGATTGAATAACTAACTCCGGCTGTGTCTTGCTCTACAAAAGACATACGTTTATGCTCAATCTCTTCGCTGTACGTCAAACGGTTTTCAAAACATGGACAAAACTACGCGGATACTCGAGTACACGAACTTTTGAACTGATTAGTTTGATTTTCGAAAAGGGAATGTATGTTTACTTCAGATCCCACATGACTCACTGATTTTGTCTGTACCTCGATATTAGTTTTTCGAAGGTACCTGTAGACGTTATTTAGTACAGTTTGTGCTTCCCAGTTCCTGTTCACTATATCATCTTATTTCCTTGGTTCAGTCTATGAATTATACCAATATTTCGATAAATATCAGTACCGTCAACAGTGAAAACGGACGTGATCTCCCCTCGGCGATTTTCTAGTTGAAAGTTGCATTTAATGTGGAGTGTATTTGTAGTGTGGTTTCATTTCTATGGTCACGGGGACACCGTGCTCACTAGTTTCCTCAAATTCTTTCTCGGAACGAATGGTACATTGAGACTTAGGCTGCAGTATAAAAAGAGGCCACCACCACAATAGAATCATAGTATATCTTTAAAAACTGTAAAAAGTAACTAAATGTTAAACTGTTTCGTTTGTTACATTTTAAAAATACACAACATAGATATTTTTTATATAGCGTAATTCATGTCAACAATTTTTTTTCTATAGCTTAGATAATCATAAATATGATTCTATAGTGGTGGTGACCTCTTATTATACTGCAGTCGAGTCTCGTTAGGGCCCGGTCTCTCTGTGTTTTCTTCAACCACTGTAAATATGTTGTTCCGCAACGTCCTAAAATTCCATGTATACAACATATAGGCTTAACAAATCACAATGTTTTCTCTAAGAAAAGTCCAAAAGTAATTGGACTGAAATAAATTAATTGGTTTTAATTTGTCATTGCTGCCATATCCAACAAAATGAAATAGTGCCACTTGTCATACTCTTTGAATCACACTACGTCAGCTGAAACTAGTTCTTGGGCATACAAAGTACTGAGAAACTGCGTAGCTTTCTGCAACTAGATCAGCTGTTAAAATATTGCCTATATTTACAGCAAGTAATTATACTTCCTTTATATTCCTTTTTAGAGTATTTTGGAATAAAAATTTGCCTATGTATTATTATTTTAATAATGCATGAGACAATTTCTTTCGAAGTCTGTTTACTAGGTTTTGTGTGATTAAAGTCTTAAAAATCCAATTATCTTCGCAAACTTTGGAATTTATAATATTAACCCACATTATACTCCCGTTTAATACATGTCTTTAGTGACCATTGTTACAAAATTCTTACATGTAAAATGCAAGTTCAAGCATTAACTTTTTGGACCAGAACATTGTACATGCTTGCTCTTATGTCACTGGCACATTTGATGGTGAATTTACGGAGAGAATAAATAATGAGCGTAGCATAGTTCGCTGCGTCAAGTTCAAATACATTAGGTAAAGTTTCTAAAAGTATTCAAATAAATGTATTTGTGGTCAAACTGATATTAAAAATCCTCTCTGATTGCTTCTCAGTATAAAGTTCAAGTTAGAGCCATATTGGGATTTTCCATTTAAAACCTTTATACACCCATTGCAGTATTATAATTACCCTCATCTGTTTGAGTTATCTATTTGAACCCTTCTATCCAACTAATATTACTATATCAACTGAATTTATTTATTTCTTTATAAATATTCATTTCGTTAAGTATGAATAAATGAAATTACGCATATTGTTGTGCGGTTGTTGTTCACTCAGTAACAATATTTTCTGACATTGATACATTAAAATTCATCTTAAACAGTATCTAAATAGTTTTTTGCTATTTTAACAATGATATGTTAACCTGTTAGTAATGTTTACCTGTTAATGCAAAACACACATTTAGTCTATGTTTAGCCCAGTCTTAAAATAAGTATATACAATAATGAAACAGCTTTGATACACCTGTCTAGCTATATGCAGCTGAGCAATTTACCTACTATGGCGTATCTTTGTGTGCGGTACAGAAAGATTCACATGGTAGGTAAATCGACCTACACCCTAGTCGCTGGAGGTAAGTATTACCAAATTGGGGTGTTGAGATGAGTTATAATAAGTTGAGTTAAATTCGAAAATGAGATTTGCCAGGTGGTTTAAAATAGAACTTAGTATTTTTTAGATCTAAACAAAGTCTTGATTTTGAAGGCGTATTATGCTTCAACCGTTACATATACAATAAATAAACTGAACATAAAAAAAATTTTAAAGCTCTTATTGAATTTGAGCTACAACCTCTGGTTTGCCTAGGACACAGCTTGGGAGAAAAGATTGCAACGGTCAGCCATTGTGAATTTTTTTAGTGATTTGAATGTAGAAATTGCTAGCTTTCAGGCGTTTTCTATTGGTTACACGAACTAGGCTAGAACTGTGACAACATTTTAGTATACCAGGAATACTTTACTTTGTATACCCTAGGTAAGTCTGTACCACAGGGGTTTTAAAGGAAAAAGTATTTTGATTACCTGAAGAATACTTAAGGATAAACCTTATCAGCCGAATAAGTTGATCAAGGCGAATTATTTCACCCAGAAAATATTACAAGAAGAGTAATGTTACCAACCGGTGGTTAAAAGGACAGGAGCTTCTTTTCTTGAGGGATTTAAGTCAATAATGGGAATAGGTAGACTTAACGGACAGGGTCATAAAAGAGTATAGTCCTTTACTAGATGAAGAAATCTGCCGTAGGAACAATTATATCAGATGCCAACCAAATATTTTAAGCTAGTTAAGAAGGAACCGTAAGGGATGAATATAGTCAGTCCACCCTTATGTCTCATCCATCACTTTTAGACCGGCGGGTTATCTTCATAAGGTAATTTAAATTACGAGGATATTTAGTTAACCACACCACATGTTCTTTGCTCAAAACGGTGTCCACGACATTATTAGGAAGGGACAGAAGATGATAATAGAGAGATTTTACCATAGACAACTAATTAATGAAATTAATTATAAATTACGCTGTCCCTACCTACTAATGTCACTGTTAACACAGCCAAATATAATACTGCAGATATAGGTACACCGTCATCAAACTCTATGTTGTCAATGTTGGAGTGAATTTATGAATCATTTGCGAGATACTGTGCGGGTACTTCGCTGAAATTCAGCCAAAACCGGTTGATTAACATTTACCCTCATCAAAATTCTTGACTGTGTGACAGCGAAATTACATACTAGATTTTATGTTTATCTTCAAAACAGGGGTTGATATAGTTTGGATGAATTTAGTAGCTAGTCTCAATCAATGAAACGTTTCAAGATGCGGTCATTAACATTTGTGAAACATTTTTATCTCGATTATTTCACAGGAAAAATCAAAATTGACACTTTTGATAAAACTGATAATTAAACTTCTTCAGTCTAGTCTCAGATTAGTTAGTTGGACAAATTATTCATTTAAATCCCGATACTATAGTAGGTTTCGAAATTGGGATCTTGGAGTGATACAATGAGATGTTAGATTAAAAAAATACGATAATATATACAATGCAAATGGACGGTATTATGAATGTGTTACGTTGTTTGGTCCTAAAGAAAGAAAATCAGCTTAGAGAAAAGTTTAATTGTATTAAAATTTAACTTTAGAATATGAATTTATGGAAGGAAATCGAAACTGAAAATTGTAGGTTACTCTAAGGCCTATGATTTTCTATTATGGGGATACATTTTATTGACTGCTGATTTTTAGTGGAGATAATGAGCACAGTATGGTATGTCATGTACTTGGATAATTAACGAAATTTTTATTTAGTGTTTTCCACAAAATGATGTCAAATATTTATTTTGATGTCTCTAAACGAGATCAGAGGAGAGTGGTAGGTCAACAATAGCCATAACATCAGCGAACAACATAATTGAAGGCAGCTGAGCCTATTCAATCAGAAATCACCTACATAACTCGAAATACTCGAAGATATCTTGGTTACTAGTTATTGACTCCAAGCTCTTGCAGGAGCACTCATTATTATTAAAACATTCCTCTAGCCAGTCAAATAACCTTTTCGAACGAAATTAGCGCACAATTTTAAAAGCACCTTGTTTGTCTATCCAGACCTAGTAATATAAAAACGTGTAATACATTTTATTTAATTTCAACATTCAGCAAACTGGTATTGGAGAGCTTCGCCATGAGGATGCAACATTACTGATAAATTGAGTAGGTATCCATTATAATATTTCCACAATATGTTATCTTCCAAAAAGAGAAAGCACAGTTTGATTTAAAAGTTAATCTGATAGCGTAACAAAACAAAATTTTAATACATCACATTTTAAAAGGAAGAGTGTAATATTTTCTTTCAGTTTTACTTCACAAATTTTACGCAAATTTTACTAACAAAATTCATTTTCAAAGAGCTTAAGAGAAGAATACGTTATGTAGTACCCTTTAAGGTACAATGAAAAGTTATACCTCAATCCAAGCGGAGAATCAGTTGAGTATTACACCAGGAGGAATATGCGTAATAGCACATTCATGTTTCTCATAACTTTGAATTGGTTCCAATATTGTGTAAGGGTCTGGTAGTAAAATAACCAAGTGACCATAATTCTAGCAATGTAACGCAGGATCATGATAGAGGATACTTACGAAGTTTATTATTTCAATAGTTTTAGATAAGGAATAGTAAGTGAATGTTGCTGCCCTATTGATATCGATATATCCAGAAGGGTGTTATTAAGTTTACTATCAACTATAATTTTTTATTTCTATATTTCATGAATATAGAGATAACCAAGGCTGACGTTGGGTTTCTTCAAGGATTTAACTTCATTAATAATAAGCTCATTTTGTACAGGATAATTTCATTTCTTCCTATTATAATCACAAATAGGTCATAGTAAAATATCAGGTACTGGAATTAAGAGAGTTATTACATAATTTAACAAGCCTCAAATGTTTTTCTGGATTATTAACCCTGTCCTTTAATAGTCCATTTGACGAGATATATAAACTATTCAAAGTGTGCTTACAACAACAAAAGTCATACCTCTTAGTTGAGTGCGAAAGTAACCTTACCAAAAAGAAAGATAGGTTCAGAAAATAACTCAAAATTTAAAAATAATACACTTTTGCACTGTACAAAATGTTTATAAGTGATTTTATTAACCATCACAATTATTAATTATTGCTATATTTTGCCTGGATACGGGTGTTAATATGATATTTTGAGAAAATTAAGATACAACAGTGTATTTACCTGTTATAGTAAGAAAACTATAAAAGTAAGAGAACCATTTTGTGTCAAATTTATTCTAGTTTCAGAAACACATAAGCATTATACAAATTTATGAAACTATAATAACTCTATATAACAAAAAGCAGCGATGCGCATAAATTGTGAAAATAGGGTGTATATGTAAGAGTTTGCTAATAAAAGTTTTACTAACACATTTTTACTTCAATACATGTTATATTGCATATTTTATTACTCAGAATGAAGTAAACTATACAGCAGTAGTAAAATAAATTCCATAACTTTTTTTTTGAAGAGTCCAAAAAAGTTTCATTTTGTCATTACTCAAAACTTTTGCGAAAAATTTTCGAGAAATTTATTTATTCTAAAATATATTTATTTGCACTACTGCAATATTTAACTAAACACAACACTAAAACACAAATAAACCTACTAAAACTTACTAATAAACACGACTCGTCACATCAACAACTCAGACGGCATCGACAACATGGCGGTCACAATGAATTGCATCATCTTCTTTTACGTTCCAAACTACGAACTTGGTACGTTGCAACTACAATACAAAGAGGAATAAAACTATAGTATTCCTTAGGCTTTTTTTCCCGAATCCAATGGTGCATGAATCGAATCGATACGTTGCCGGAATATACTGTAATGAGTGATTATGCAAGGGAATGTTTGTTCATCAAAATTTTGACGAACAACAATCCACAATGGGTTGTGTTTATCAAAATTTTGATGAACAACAGTTGGAGGGTTAATAAACTAATAAAAAGCAGCTCCTCAACATCATATAAATGTTCGCGATATTTTGACCAGTGTCCATAAAAGGATTGACAGCCTTGTAACTGCGCTATAGCGCAGTGATCTTAGCGTCGTGGCTATGATCACTTGTCTTTTTGGAATCCAAACTCATTACGACTTCACTAACAGGTCGGGAGAAATTATGATTTCTTGAATAAAACTAGAAGTTTTTCATTAAATTTCAACCACTTGTGGAGGGATTTTTTTTAACATATTCAACGTACATTGATATACTTATCTTATTTTTTTTTTTCAATAAGGAGATAAAATTTGTAAGAGGGTTCATTTAAGATAAGTCATGGATTTAGGCTTAGTTTACAGTTGCTACTATAATCTGCACTACATACAACATAAACGCATATTGTAATTTATATCCAAGCTACTGCTGATTTAGGAGTGTCATGTCACTAAACGAAAATACGTGTTGAAATTATGGGATAAAAGGTTAACTTAACGAATCTACTCCTATATTTTTAACTGAAAGAGCCGAGTGATAGAGACACGAGCCCTCATCAAAAGTGGCATGGTTGAGTTAGTACCTCCCCACATTCCTTTCTGAAGAGTGAGGTGGCTCCAATACATGAACCTTACCATTTTCATTATCCTGTCAATATCTTGTCATCCTAGTGACCAAGAAATTTATTTATCTAATTAACATAAGTATAGTTAACATATATAGTTTTTCTTTTACTAACGTATGTTACGATTGGTCGGTCACTTCTAGGAAAGAGCTTAAGAAAGGCTCTATCAGAGAACAAGTTTCATTAACGATCTGATTTACTAGACTGGAATAGTCCTCCCATTATATACCTCCATAATTCTTGAGCATTTGTAAAACACAATAACGACTTTACCACAATTTTTATTGGGTCAAAAGTTCCAAAATAAAAGTGGCACAGTATGATTGTTGTATACTTTCTATTCGACTCTTGATTCGTACAACATTCTGTTTCAATTGTATTTTGAAACATTTTATTTATCTAAACGCTGTTTTTACATTATAAACGTATATTGCCCTTTGTGAACATTAAACAAAATATTTGTATAAAATGTTAAATTTTCTTTACTTAAAGCATTAACAAAGGAAAGTACTTATTTTATTTAAGGTTTGAAGAGTTTTCCTGATAGAGCTACATTTTCAGTTATGTAAACAGTTAAATACACAGTTATATAATCATATACATACATTATTTAATGGTATTGCCTAGTGGCTTAAGCCAAAAAAATACAACAGTATCAAATATTAAATATTTTTATTTTTACTAGTCATAAAATATGGAATGTACACACGAATAGATTTTAATTTTTAAATACTCTGCGTAGTATGGATGTTGAGACTAACCATAATATTTTGCTTGAGTGTTAAATACTCTGTATTTACACAATAGACTATAGTACGTACTATTATAAGTATAAGAAAACATCCATTGCTCTTATACACAGTGAAATAGACAGTATTCTGTAGTTAAAACTTGACCAAACAGTTTTAAACTCTAGGAAAGTCCAAATGACAACGAATATATTTATTTTTTTTACATTAAATTATGTATGCAATAAAACAATAACAAAGGGACGTGTCGTTTTATAACCGACGCCTGTCTAATTTCTGGAATGTCTGCTGAGTGTCCATGTTTATTTACTGCCATGCGTATGATACAAACTACAGTAGCACATTACTACGTCATATGATGCAACGACGATAATTGCGGTTGTTTAGCAGCAGGAAATGTTTTTTACGTTGGTTTTTAATAAATATTTCAATAATCCCGAAGGATTCTTTTCAGAACCCTGATCAAACAATAAGGATCACGTCTATTAGATTTTCCGAGTATTCGGTCTTTGGCAACACTCAATGTGAATAACGATATTAAGCGGCAGCCACTATCAGACAATACCGGGAAAACTCAGTTGAAATATTTTATTATAGTATGTTTGCGAACACTACAACATACCCGCAACCAATACCTCTGATTATCGGTGTATTCTGTGACGCTATAATCCCTATTAACACATAACCAAATTAGAGACATTTATAGTGCTGCAAATGGACATTACACAGGAAACAAACCACAACATACCAAAAGCTAGTACTGAAGTGCATTAGTGGATAAAGAGATATGAGTTAAATCTAATAACGCCCTCGTCCCCCTGTGAAGGCGTGTAAGGTGTTATATGAGTGACTGAGTGCTTTACCTGTAGGCCAGAGATATAGCTTCATATTAAACCACCTGTTCAATGAAGTAGTTCGTGACCTCCAAACCAATTACTACCTATCATGGAAAACTTCTAAGACCATGCTAAGTCTTCCTAATGATAGTAATATCTTTCATATAATAGTTTACTAAATCCACATTACTGGTACCTTCCGGGCTCTGAAACTTATTTTTCATACCAGGCAAAACTAGTTATGTCGAATCACGCAATTTTGCGGATCCTGATATTATTACATAATAATAGTAACATCATCGAAAATCACTCTCCTATAATTTTTATCACATTTCTTGTACCTCATTTCAAGTTTGTATACAACAGTCAGTGAAATAGTATATTCAGATGAAATGCCAGATTGTAAGTTGTTCTAACTTTGGTAAATATATTTTTAGCTTTTTCAGAGCTTACAAAAACATTTATTGCTTCACACTGACATTTTATCTTTACACTGTATTGTGACGATTAATATAAACTTGACAAATAGTATACCTTAAAACCGTCCGGTCACCTCAGTTTACTCAAACCCAAACCTGAACCAAACGTCACTCATTGTTCAAAATAATTTTTAAAACAGTTTATTATTTTTTAATTATTATTATTATTATATATACATTTTAATTCCGTCTATTACAGGATTTTTCCATCCCTATGTTTTTACTAAAATGGATGGATGGGTACGGTTGTGGATGGTGACAATCCTAAAATCTCACATTTAAACCACAAAAATCTGCTGGAACAAATTTACACGAAGAATGATGATGAAGGACGAGTATAGAAAAGCAAACATTGAAAGAAGCAGAGCCCACCTAAAATAAACTTCAAACATATTGGGACTAAACCAAGTAATTCAACAGTATTAAAAAGAAATGTTTCATCATAAAAGACATGTGCAAACATACCTCCTCCGTATTATTTAACAGCTATTACTAGTGATGACTTCGACGATTAATTTGATTAGATAATTAAAGTATTTACAAACAATTCCTTGCCTCATTGTTATACTAACGTAAAATGTAATATTTACAAGTGCCTACACAGGTCACGGGGTTTTGCACATAACCATCATAAATTCAATGTACAATATGGTGAATTACTTCCGGAAGTAGAAAAGATTCATGCAATCAGCGTATTAAAAAGTGATATTTGGAATTGTTATTTCGATTCATTTGCTGTAACAACTATATATTGTAAACCAATTGTTCACGTTTGATTTATAATAAGAAACAAATACCCATAGGGTTTATATTCGGTATAAAATAAATTAAAATATTGGTAACCTTTCTAGGTTAGGGAAAACAGAGGTGACTTCAGCTTCCAGAACTAAAATCCGGATTAATATCTGGTTACTTTACAAGAAAACGTTTGTCAAAGAGGAGTAGAACAGACAGAAGAGCTCCATTCACTCATCATGATAGAGGTCAATTTTGTCAATGTAGAAATGAAGTTTCATGCAAAATATAAAGCTTGTAGATGAAGTCATTCTCTAGTTATCTTTCCTCGTGGTTTATTCACGTTTTCATTCATTCAGTTTCATAGCCGTGTTCAAATAATTAAATTTCCGGTGAGCTAGGGAGGAGGATACTACTACATAAGAGTGCTCTGTAATTACATTTTTTTCGTCAACTTTTTAATTGACTTACCACTCCATTATCCTTTCCTTTTTACTCTATGATTAAAATTGGCAAATGTTAAAATATCATTGGAATCTTTTCAGTTTGCATATAAATCTATTTTATTTTCTCGATGCCATCCAATACCCGTAAAACTAATGTATAAATATTCGGTAACAGTCAGCCGAGTCCCATGAAATACATCATCACAGAACTCAATGTTGTATACATAGAAATTAAGGATCGTGCAAAATGTCAAGTCGATAGGTCAATTCGCTTTCGAGATAACGTGTCCACAAACATACAAGCTCAAGTGACAGGCTTTGATAACGCTCAGCTAGTAAGATGTTAACATATTGAAACCAATCCATATTTCAAGGTTCTAAGCCCTCGGCCCAAAAGTATTCTTTCGCAAATTGTATTTATTTAGTATCATATTTGCGATGAACTAAACTTAAAACTGAACTTAAAAATACATTATGTATGATTGGTTGTTTAATGGTAAATTGAAAAATGTAATCATACTGGATATGTAAGTTAATTTTATATTAAAAAGGCCTATGACGCCATCGTTGCGTTGTTTGTACTATTGGATATTAAATGACTGAAACATGCCATAGATAAGTTCGATTTTAGAAAAAAATACCAGTGTGGTATTTTTGATCAAGAATTGTGGTTATCATAACTTTTTCCAGAAATATCTTAGTTTCAAGTAATTGCAAAAGGTTTAGTTTCATACAATCTATATTCTTCTTGAATTATGAAGGCAAATTCACATTGTTCTTAGTTAATGTTGAAGACAATTCTTCCGCTTTGAAATTTTAAAATGTTTTGAGCTATAAAATGAAGTATCAAAGAAAATTGATGAAAACTCCTTGAACATTCATCAAATATTTATATGATCATAAAAATAAATATTTAGTTCAAAATAAAAATATGAGAAATTCTTGAAATACATTGATTTCACTAGCTGTAAGTATATATTAAACCAAACAATTCATATATGTGGTATAAAGAGAAACGTAATTTTAAATTAATTTTTAGATATAACTTTTCAACTTGCTGTTTGAAGGTATTTCTTATATGTGTATTAGATATCTAAAATCAAACCTATATTTGGAAAATGTTGCATTCATACATGTAATAATCTTATAACATTTTATTGATTTAATTTCTTCTCTCCTGTGCTCCAATTAAAATAAATGTCTGGAGTAACGAATATATATAATAAACTCGCTATTTTAGAATTTTGGGCAATATAAATTTCTGCGTTAATTATTTCCAAACGTGAATGTCCTTCTTAATTAGTACAATACGTACTTAAAGTAGTGTGTTGTAAAATATAAAAGCAGCCCCAGCTTTACTTGTACAAAGTAGCGATAATAGAGATTGGTGGAATGTAAGCGGGATTGTACTGTCCCATTACAGTCCACGACAATAATTTATGACCATTTAGAGCACAGTGATTGTTGTGGAAAGGTCAGCGGTGAAATTCTCTTATACGAGCTAAGTTCACGTAACATGTAGTTAGAAATTTTTATAGTTTTAAAACTCGATTTATAGATTTAATATACATTTTCTAATAGTCATACAAAATAAAATTACTTTATATTCAAAAGACAGAAATACATGTACCATGTCAACACTATATAATTAAAATTCTGGAATTTACAGCATTATTTTTCTTCAAATTCCGTATTTTATTTCTACTAAATACCAATATATATTTTTTCAGGAGAACATTGAGTGATTGATAAATAACTATTAATTGCAAAGTTAAATTTAACATTATAAATTCAGTAGGGATTGTATTGATTGACAATTAAAATGCACATTTCTTACACGAAAACCGTTATGGATAGTGGCTGACACAATATCTCGAAGACTGGCGCTGAATGCCCTGAGATGAAATGGGTTTTATTACAGTCAAACTAGTGACCCCCCTTATCACCAGTGACAAATATATCTTACTGAGGGTATTCCAAGTATCTTTGCTAGGATAACTGCATCTTTACGTTTCTGGATTGTGAAACTACAACGTCTAAAACTTTTGTTTGTATAACGATGTACTTATATATTACGATACAAACCTAAGTCAAGTTCTTTAATGAGTAAAGTTGGAGAAAAGATTACGTTTTTGTGGGGTATGGTCCTAATAGAAAAGATCATGAGTTGTGTTATACATGCTACAAGCTATATCTCTTAGGTCTAAATATTGTCAGATAATACATTTTCTGGAAAAAAGCCAATTCGCTACTCGCTAAAAGTTCAAAATACGATTTACTAGCTTGTATTGCAAATTTACTATTAGACTAATATTTTATGTACACAATTTTAAGAAGCTAATTTAAATCCTCGTGTTTGGAATTTAGTTTTAAATATAAAAATATTTTTGATAAAAACTATTTATAATTGTTTTGTTCCTTTGAACTACCTTAATACAAATTATAAACAGTAAATGTGTTCCAGTTCAAGCTGTAGTCCTCGATGTTTCACTGGTTTAATCAACACAAGCACCAGCTGGACTAACAATATAACGTATGTCACCCAATTAGTACAACATCAAAGAATTGTTTCCGCAGAAGGTGTATCAAAAGGTTTAGTCTGTTTTGAAAAGCGACAGGATTGCCATTTAAATTAGATATTTAGTTCTTCAATATGTTTCTGTACTATATTAAACAAAATGTTCATGAGCCAATAAAATAACTGGATGTTTATAAATGATGCCAATAATCCTGCGTGAAAATTATAGGTAAATAAAGAATATTGTGTCAGAGATTTTTATTTTGTAAATAAGAACCAGCAGCCAGATTAAAATTTTGACTGATACACCATTGATCGTAAATAGGGATATTGAAATTAAGAAAACAGTACGAGTTATGATAAAACAATTAAGCTAATTAGTTCTATTGAATGTGTAAACAAAAACCTATTATAAAATTTACAGGAAACGGCAGAAAGAATATTGTAGTTTTCCGATTAATTCATTTCGCCTTTCAGTATATACGTTTAACTTTTAAATGAGTATCGGTATATACGTTTAATTTTTAAATGAGTATCGGTATATACGTTTAAAATTTTAAATGGAGTACCGGTATATACGTTTAACTTTTAAATGAGTATCGGTATATACGTTTTACTTTTAAATGAGTATGGGTATATACGTTTAACTTATAAATGAATATCGGTATATACGTTTAATTTTTAAATGAGTATCGGTATATACGTTTTACTTTTAAATGAGTATCGGTATATACGTTTTACTTTTAAATGAGTATCTGTATATACGTTTAACTTTTAAATGAGTATCGGGATATACGTTTTACTTTTTAATGAGTATCGGTATATACGTAAATACGTTTAATTTTTAAAATGAGTATCGGTATATACGTTTAACTTTTAAATGAGTACCGGTATATACGTTTAACTTTTAAATGAGTATCGGTATATACGTTTTACTTTTAAAGGTGGTATCGGTATTTACGTTTAACTTTTAAATGAGTATCGATATATACGTTTTACTTTTAAATGAGTATCGGTATATACGTTTAACTTTTAAGTAAGTATCGGGATATAAGTTTAACTTTTAAATGAATATCGGTATATACGTTTTACTTTTAAATGAGTATCGGTATATACGTTTAACTTTTAAGTAAGTATCGGTATATACGTTTTACTTTTAAATGAGTATCGGTATATACGTTTAACTTTTAATTGAGTATCGGTATATACGTTTAATTTTTAAATGAGTATCGGTATATACGTTTAAACTTTTAAATGAGTACCGGTATATACGTTTAACTTTTAAATGAGTATCGGTATATACGTTTTACTTTTAAATGAGTATCGGTATATACGTTTAACTTTTAAATGAGTATCGATATATACGTTTTACTTTTAAATGAGTATCGGTATATACGTTTAACTTTTAAGTAAGTATCGGTATATACGTTTAACTTTAAAAATGATATTATCGGTATATACGTTTAATTTTTAAATGAGTATCGGTATATACGTTTTTACTTTTAAATGAGTATCGGTATATACGTTTTTACTTTTAAATGAGTATCGGTATATACGTTTAACTTTTAAATGAGTACCGGTATATACGTTTAACTTTTAAATGAGTATCGGTATATACGTTTTACTTTTAAATGAGTATCGGTTATATACGTTTAACTTATAAATTGAATATCGGTATATACGTTTAATTTTTAAATGAGTATCGGTATATACGTTTTACTTTTAAATGAGTTTCGGTATATACGTTTTACTTTTTAAATGAGTAATCTGTATATACGTTTTAACTTTTATTTGAGTATCGGTGTGTACGTTTTACTTTTTAATGAGTATCGGTATATACGTATATACGTTTAATTTTTAAATGAGTATCGGTATATACGTTTAACTTTTAAATGAGTACCGGTATATACGTTTTAACTTTTAAATGAGTATCGATATATACGTTTTACTTTTAAAGGGGTATCGGTATATACGTTTAACTTTTAAAATGAGTATCGATATATACGTTTTACTTTTAAATGAGTATCGGTATATACGTTTAACTTTTAAGTAAGTATCGGGATATAAGTTTAACTTTTAAATGAATATCGGTATATACGTTTTACTTTTAAATGAGTATCGGTATATACGTTTAACTTTTAAGTAAGTATCGGTATATACGTTTTACTTTTAAATGAGTTATCGGTATATACGTTTAATTTTTTAAATGAGTATCGGTATATACGTTTAAACTTTTAAATGAGTACCGGTATATACGTTTAACTTTTAAATGAGTATCGGTATATACGTTTTACTTTTAAATGAGTATCGGTATAATACGTTTAACTTTTAAATGAGTATCGATATATACGTTTTACTTTTAAATGAGTATCGGTATATACGTATTTTAACTTTTAAGTAAGTATCGGTATATACGTTTAACTTTAAAAATGAATATCGGTATATACGTTTAATTTTTTAAATGAGTATCGGTATATACGTTTTACTTTTAAATGAGTATCGGTATATACGTTTTACTTTTAAATGAGTATCTGTATATACGTTTTACTTTTAAATGAGTATCGGTATATACGTTTTACTTTGAAATGAGAATCGGTATATACGTTTAACTTTTAAGTAAGTATCGGTATATACGTTTTACTTTTAAATGAGTATCGGTATATACGTTTTACTTTTAAATGAGTATCGGTATATACGTTTAACTTTTAAATGAGTATCGATATATTCGTTTTACTTTTAAATGAGTATCGGTATATACGTTTAATTTTTAAGTAAAGTATCGGTATATACGTTTTACTTTTAAATGAGTATCTGTATATACGTTTAACTTTTAAATGAGTATCGGGATATACGTTTTACTTTTTTATGAGTATCGGTATATACGTTTTACTTTTAAATGAGTATCGGTATATATGTTTTTACTTTGAAATGAGTATCTGTATATACGTTTTAACTTTTAAATGAGTATCGGGATATACGTTTTACTTTTTAATGAGTAGCGGTATATACGTTTAACTTTTAAGTCAGTATCGGTATATACGTTTTTACTTTTAAATGAGTAACGGTATATACGTTTAATTTTTAAATGAGTATCGGTATATACGTTTAACTTTTAAATGAGTACCGGTATATACGTTTAACTTTTAAATGAGTATCGGTATATACGTTTTACTTTTAAATGAGTATCGGTATATACGTTTAACTTTTAAATGAGTATCGGTATATACGTTTAACTTTTAAATGAATATCGGTATATACGTTTAATTTTTAAATGAGTATCGGTATATACGTTTTACTTTTAAAATGAGTATCTGTATATACGTTTAACTTTTAAATGAGTATCGGGATATACGTTTTACTTTTTTATGAGTATCGGTAATATACGTTTTACTTTTAAATGAGTATCGGTATATATGTTTTACTTTGAAATGAGTATCTGTATATACGTTTAACTTTTAAATGAGTATCGGGATATACGTTTTACTTTTTAATGAGTAGCGGTATATACGTTTAACTTTTAAGTCAGTATCGGTATATACGTTTTACTTTTAAATGAGTATCGGTATATACGTTTAATTTTTTAAATGAGTATCGGTATATACGTTTAACTTTTAAATAAGTACCGGTATATACGTTTAACTTTTAAATGAGTATCGGTATATACGTTTTTACTTTTAAATGAGTATCGGTATATACGTTTAACTTTTAAATGAGTATCGGTATATACGTTTAACTTTTAAATGAATATCGGTATATACGTTTAAATTTTTAAATGAGTATCGGTATATACGTTTTACTTTTAAATGAGTATCTGTATATACGTTTAACTTTTAAATGAGTATCCAGGATATACGTTTTACTTTTTAATGAGTATCGGTATATACGTTTAACTTTTAAGTAAGTATCGATATATACGTTTTTACTTTTAAATGAGTATCGGTATATACGTTTAACTTTTAAATGAGTATCGGTATATACGTTTAACTTTTAAATGAGTATCGGGATATACGTTTTACTTTTTAAATTTAGTATCGGTATATACGTTTTACTTTTAAATGAGTATCGGTATATACGTTTTACTTTTAAATGAGTATCTGTATATACGTTTAACTTTTAAATGAGTATCGGGATATACGTTTTACTTTTTAATGAGTATCGGTATATACGTTTAACTTTTAAGTAAGTATCGGTATATACGTTTTACTTTTAAATGAGTTGAAAATCCTTTAATATAATAAACATAAATATATTATTTGAGTGCAAGAATTTAGAGGTACCAGTTAGTCATTAAAATAAAATGAGATGTAAACGACGTAAGACCATTAATCCTCGTTGTTCAAGTTTTTTCTTTCTTGATTATTTCTAAGTTTTCTCTTATTATCCTTTATAATGGTATGAAGTACTTTTATGGAGTATTTCGTTCTACCCCTGCAGCTCTGTAGACTCCTCTTCTCTCGATATATGAGACATTTTGGTCCTTGAAACGTTGGCTTTACTATAATTCTACCATTTTAAGGGTATGATACAACTGTTTAGTTGGTGCTTCCTGCCTCTACCAGAGAAGACTGGTTGGCATATGGTTTACAGGAACTCAGCAGACATGAGAATCAATGGTTGCTATAATAAGCAATCTTATCATTTGATCGAGTGAGACTATTATATACATAGTTCTAAAAAATTATTAAAGTACGGATATCTCAATAGTTTAATCACGATCTATTAACTATTAGCTTTAAATATTACCATACAAAAAAAAAAATAAAACATCAATTCCAGAATTAATCGAAGGTCTAAAAGAAAAAAGAGCAATGCTGACAAAAATATGTACACGTTGTGGAATTATTGTGAAGTATTTCTTAGCTATTTAAGGCAAAACATGAAATTTGCTTTCATTTTGGGATTAATTGAAGTTTAAAAGTCATGTTAAAAGTATATGAAGAAAATCGAGGAGTCGCGGTTTCAACTTTAAATTTGATAAATATTTAAATATATTTTCTACTTGAATTTATTCAATGCTGCCATAAAATCGAATAGTTTACTACAAAAATAATGTAAAGCTGTTTTATATACTTTAAGATACAATATGTTCCAAAAAAAGGCTTTAAATATTTTTCTAATTTTGTACTTGGCTATGTATAAAATTTAGATCATCCTCAGGTCTAACAACTGGGAAACAAACTACTAGTCGATCTTATAAATCACTACGATCATTACTCAATCAATTACATTAATTTGCAGGAAGTGCCTAAGAGACAAACAGGAGGATCCCTATACTCTCAAATTTGTATACCATACAATAATAATATAATAGAAATTGATTTATGATTATTCTTTAATTTAATAAGCAACTATTTACGAAAAGCACAAAGATAATTTAGAGAAACAATCATCAATCCTAGAAAGTTGTGAAGTTTAAAAATGAAGTTAACAAATCAGAGATCTCTCTAATGTCTCGAAGGATATGATGAGCAGTCAAATCAACTAACTATTTGAAACCATAATGAGATTAGAGACACTCGGGACACTCAGGCTTGGTGGCAGATGTAGATATATTCGTAATGACGGTGACTTTTTAGTCACGTCTAGCTACATCGCGTCATGGGAGTTCAAGTGTAAATGGATCAGCGTTTTTCAACCACAACCTGAGTGGATTTTAGTTTTAATATATTGTGCAAAGTTTCATATTATTGTTAGCTGATTATTTTTTGTATGATTAAGTTTATGACTAGTTGTTAAGTTGTGGTTGAACTGAATCGGTTATAGGGTTTGAATAGGGTTTGACTTATTAAAGAGAATCTTTAGTTTCGAGTTACTTATAAGAACAATGTAAAATATTTACTTACGCGTTCTAGAAATTGAAGTTCCTTATATAGAAATGAAGCTTCATACAAAACGTCAAGTCAGCACGTCAGTTCGTTTTCGTGGTGTCGGACACATATCCAGCCCCACGAGGAATAGGTTTCGCTGACGTTCAAACAACAAAAGCTCGTAATGGTGATATAAGCATTAGTACATATAACAAACTTTCATAAAAAGAGAACTTTTTCTTTAAATTTATTGCTTTGGTTTTCAATGACCTGTCAAACATACATTCCGACTTGACAGTGCTGTGCTTTGAGCTTTGGGATGGGTGAACAGATTTGAAACTTACTGGTTTTAGGAAATTTCTTCTGTACACAAACATAACTTTGAACGAGATTGATTTTAGTAGCTTTGGCACTGAATTTGACATACATACATTTAAACTATTAAAAGACCATATATAACTGGAGCAGATATTGAGAGATAAACCGCTTAGTGAGTTACCCTAATCTTGTAATACTATAAGTGCGAGAGGGCGTTTATTTGTTACATTTTCACGCGGATATTATTCAAATGATTGTACTGAAAGTTTACAGAAACATTCTGAGGATCCCTGGGATTAATATAAATCTATTCTTGTTTCGAAATGACTCCGGGCTACGCCCCAAATTTACGATGACCAACAACAAAGTGTTTTTAATCAATTGAAAGAAGAAGCTGTACTATGATAAACATATCATATGCTTCATCACTTTAATTCTAATTTTAAATGTGTGTCCAGTTATAGTGTTAAATTTTAGAGTAAGCTTAAAAGTAAAATTTATCATAAATTCAACATTTTACCCAGATAATAAAATTGCAAGTATTAGTAAAAATATACACATATTATATAGTAAGTCACAAATATGGGAAAAACATTTTTGTATTTGATCACTATCTAGATTAAGCTTAAGCATTTTAAAAATCATATGAAGGTGATATATTAATATTGGTAAACATAACTTCCCATGTTAATACATAATTGTTTTTAACGTCTTAGGTTCTTCACACAGGGAATTGGAAATTATTATAAATTTCAAACAGTTGAAAATACATACATTGGTTTTTATGATTAGTGATGATTGGATATGTTTTGAAACTAGACGGTTGATTGCAGAGAATGTTGTATCCATCGGACCTATGTGTAGGATTTAATTCTAAAGGAACCAAAAGTGAAACAAACATTTTTGACGAATTCATACAGTACCTAAGGTTTAAAAAGCCTTTAGTTAGAGCAAAAGAGACACTTAAGTATCCAAAACTACCGGTAGGCAAATATCGCTGTTAAATAAATATGGTAGTAGCTATTGAATAATAAACTTTAATGCATAACCAATACATACCGGTTCGCAATATGTTCTCTTATCCGATGATAAACAGTTGATTTTTAAAATCTCGTCGTATAGTTTCATGGAGCAGAACATAATAAAAAATATGAAAGTATATAAAGTGTTTTAAATAGAAAAGAGCTTATAAAATTTATAACAGTATGTTGAGGAATTAAAAGTCAGAAATGTAATTAGAAATATTCCTTCCAGCTCGGTTGGAAGGAAAGAAGATTTCACATGACCCTATCATCTCTTAATGTCAAATTGCAAATGCGTTGTTAGTTTAAATATTTTATTTACAAAACACTGGTGGGGCAATAACTCTCAATATTGCCATGCTAATATTATAATAACACTTTTATAAACTCCATAATCTTGAAATCTTACAAAAAAAATAATGTTATTATCACATAAATTTCGTTGTAAAAACGTGGAATTAATTTTGTTGCAATTAATTCAAAAGTATGTTTATAATATTCACTTTTAACGGTTCAATTGTAAAGTTAAATTACTTTAAATGGCCTTTATCTTGAAACTTTAAGAGTTATTGATAAATGGGTAAGAATAAATGTAAATTGAGAAAATTGTTAATTTTGATATACACTATAAACGACCAAATGCAAACGACTGCCATCTTAAAAATTGTTATTCGTTATGAATGGCTAACCAATCTATGAATAAATTACGTCTCTTTATCAAGTTTATTCTGAATTTCTTAAGAACTACGTTACTTTCCATGTTTACAATTATTCCTACAATGTTCATCCCGCTTAAAACGTCATGTAACTGCTTTTCGAAAGTCTTACGAGATATAACAAACATTATTGTAAATGATATGAGAATTCTAAAACACTGTTTTCGTTTTGGGCTATAAATTAAGGTTAACATCACTGTTAATATTAAGAGAGGTTAAATACCACGATTACAAATAAGGTTTACTCTTTAGCTTTTTCTATAAACGAGGTATTCATAAGTGAGCATTCGCTATTGCATACAGTTCAGAACCCAAGTATAACTCGCCTGAGAAGTGTGTTAAGCATAACGTTCCCGAGGGGAGGTGTTAGGTGGTGGGAGAAATGATTGGTGTGTGGGGGGGGGTGGGAGTTTAGAGGGGTGGTAGGACACGATATCCTTGTGTTAGTCAGTAGCTTGTTATCCGCGGTTCAAGTCACCCGTCTGCTTGAGCTAGCCACCACGATCTGACGCGTGTGTTTAGTGGAAACTTTGAAAATAACTAAAACGTAAACCACCAAACTGTTTAAGAAAAATGTAACACTGATTTTATTGTCGGAATGGATTACGTGCTCGAAAACGTAAGATGTAATTTTCGAATATATAGTTTAGAAACAGAAGTAGACTTTTGATGAAAAATGGAAATATATTTGTAATTTGTAACATCAATTAGTTTTGAGTTTTGTACTAGCAGTCTAAAAATAATCAGATTAGTATTAATTAGTTAAAATGAAATAAGAGTAATAATATGAATCTGGTTAAAACTGTGGATAACAGATAATAAACAGTATAAATTATTGTGGCAATTCATAAAACTAAATTCACATATATTTAAATTTATTTTTAGATAACCAAGTGATATCTTATTCTTTTGTGGTAACCTATTCATGATATATTTTAGAGTTCTGCTAAGTCAATTTTCATTATTTATAATTTTAAATAAAAGAGCTATTTTCTTTCTTTTTACAAATGTGGTGTTAAACTATTATATTTCAAAGAAAGTTTTACATGACTCAACCTCTTCTAGAAAATGTCAGATAGGTTTCTGATTTATAAGTGTTTCATATATTTGAAATATTCAACATATTCATTATCTGGCAATGAATCTAATTAGTTAACTTTATTTATTTGAATAATAATAAAATGTACATAGAGTATATTTTATAATGTTAATAATGTTCAAGTTTTGCTATCATAAGCCGTTGTTTAATATAGATAAGTATTGACTTAATAAGTAAGTTTGACACAATTTACTGTACGTAAGTGACTGCCTTCATTATCACTAAAGTAGATAATAGAATTTATATTTATAACAGTACCCCGGATATCGAAACCTATGTGACCTAGAGAAATAAACTGACAGAAGTAAGTTGAGGTTACACTTCTTGTATGTAAAAAACTGCGTTAAACTGTCAGCACAACAGAGAGACAACACCTGAGAGCATGGGTATGAAACTATTAGTTTTGGTATAAGGCCTCTCTTTAAAAGTTTCTCAGAAGTAAATTATTTTTAACACATTCTTTTTCAATTTTAAGTGTCAGATTACAAAAAATATGAAGTAAAAGAAAATCAATCCTTCAAAGTTTTACCCACTTGAATATGAGTTTAAACTGTTTGCAGAATTAAAAATTAATACAAGTTCCTTTTCTTCATACCAACATCAAAAGCCAGACCTGGTTCGTGTATTTCACTACCTTAAACACTGCTGCATAGCCCGTTATACAAGTATTACACAACTTTTTAATTTGAAGTAAACGTGACGAGGAATTCATTTTAAAATAATCAATTTTCAAAAAATATCATCCACCCTGGACCTGGCGTATTAACAGTTGTATGAATAAGCACAACGCTAACATAATAAGCTTTAAGGATGCACATAATTATTTAAGATTTAAATACTTAATTTTACACAAAAGTTAAGAAAACAACACATAATTTGACTTTAGAAACAGAATGCAGTTATTGCTCAATATATTCGCCACAGTATGTGTAAAGGTAAGTTTTATAATTACTAGATACCTATTAATAGGTAAGGTACTTATCGTTCCAAGCAAAAAATGTTCATTAACAGGCATATAAAGTGTCGTTTATCCGTTAGCCACCATTTCGTATAAAATATATTGTCTTAAAAATGAATAAAGCTACAGACTCTAAACTTTTTACATAGGTTTTGATAAATAAGTGCTAAATCATGGTGTGATGTGCTTTAATATTAACAAATTGGCGCCCGTTAAAGATGTTTACGGTGCAATAACAACAAAAAATATTAAAAAACCGGTGATGTTATAAAAGGTTTACAAGGTACATACTATTTTTAATTTGTTATTATAATTCAAACGGTATTTTGTTCAATGAAATACTTCAACGATTAAATAAACACGAGTACTCTAAAGGAAGCAGCAACTAACATTTTGTCAGTTGAAAGGTATCAGCAGTTTTGACATACCTGTTCATACTCGTTTAAGCGTTGTTTTGGACGAAGTATCGTTAGAAGTTAATTTAAATTGTGAAATAGTTGGTATCTTCAAAATGTTTAATAATACTGGAATCGTTTTGTTATTGGACTTTCAGTATTTTCAACAGGTGCTAATTTATTTATATTAAAGCAAAAATTTGTTTCCTCTTATTAATCACTACCTATAAATGAAAAGTTTGGAATCTGTAGCTTTACTTCTAGAGACAACTTTTTAAAACAATAGAAAATGGTAGCTAACGGCTAAAGAACACATTTCTCGACCTATGTTAACAATAAATGTTTTGTAAAATTTTGAGTACAGTAGTATCAGCAACAGAAGTTTGTTTCACCCATATCTGAGCACCCTCTATATAAGGTCATAAAAGATCAAACTTTGGAATGTGAAAGCTTTACATGTAAACAAAGCTTTAGTTGGCAACTTCTCAAGGACATTTGTAACAAAGTTCAGCCCCAGAGGTAGGAAAGATATTTTTGTACTTGTATAGTAGGCTACACAATTGATGTTTGACCGTTTCAACGATTTTTTTTATTAACATTAATTACTGGGGTATACCTTAACAGTTTTGATGCGCAAACCTGAAAATAATTTTTCACCATATTCTGCTAATAAATAAGCTTCATCAAATTTTTGTTACTTTATTTTATACTAAACCAAAATACTTCACATGTGATTAGTAACGTTCAATGTTAACTTGATAAAAAACGTATTGCGACATGTCTTTTCAAAGTTCATAATGTTTATCAAATTTTGAAAACCTCTTTTTTATAAATTTATTATAAAAACATGATCATCACGCACCTGTGTTTGAAACTTACCTTAGATTTCTGTATATTTAATGATGAGATAATAACATTTAAAGTACACTTTTCTTACTAACTTATTCTTTTACATAAGGCTTAATATTTCGTTTATTCATACACAAATATTTTGTGCCCTGGGAAGGAAAATTTTTGACTAGACGGAAACTATTTATTAAGTTTTAACATCGATTATTACATACCCACATACAGGTTTGGAAACCTGGAACAAACTACCGGTTTCTTTTCTTGTAATGTGTGTCATTATCTAGTAATCAACGAACATTATGAATGGGATGAATTAGAACTGAATACGTGAGACTTATTAAAATACATGTGTTATGCTTGATGTTGTTAACTTTTGTCATTAGGCGTAGCCTATTCAAAGGATTAAAAAGTGAGATAAATTATATAAACTTTATCTCATAAAATAAAAGACAATATATCGTAAGGAGATCTCATCAGTAACTATTCTCGTTAAAATGTATAGATCATTATCTCCTTCTAATTGTATTTCCGTCTCAAATAGTTCTTGTAAAGCTAATAATAGGTAGCCTATAATGGGTTGGCTTTCCAAGTCGTGAATACTCATGTCGGGATTATTTCCTAAGCTAACTATCCTGGGTTTAATATTCAATATTGATTTCAATTAACTTGTCAAATAGTGTTAAAGCATACCTCACAGTCAAATTGATTCTATACCTTATCGAGTTATATTTAAGACTCCTTCTTAATTCATTTTCGAAGAAAGAAAAAGTAATCTATGCACTGGCCTATGCTAAATGCCTATGCCTATGCTAATTACATGACTGTATGACTTAAGTTACTCCTTATATAATTGTATACATTCGAAAATTTCGATTATATGAACATATTTAGTCTCAATGTTGTAATTTGTACAAAATTTAACAGTATTTATTAATTTAAGAAATGGTGTGGTAGGCTTGACTTACTGAAGATATAACGTAATTTTAAAAGCTCCATTAATTTCAAAAAGTAAGTGTTAATTTTCAACAAGATATGATAACTTCTTATTACAAACCATAATGTGTCTACCGGAAATACATTGTTAATAGCTGTTTTTAACGGAGCCAAGTGTGTTAGGGCATACTTTTAATGACTCACATTCTAACCTTATAACTGAAGATTATTAAGATAACACAGACCACGTTGCTGGCCTTGAAGTTCTCTCTGCACTTCGCCTGCATTCTTCAGGATACCTTTACCACAACCCTCCAACCCCTGAATAGTATTTTTATTATCTCAGGTGCATTTAAATATCCGAATGGACTATTTCTGTAGGCGTTTTTCCAACTCAATTCAATTCAAATAGTATGTCTTTTTAAATAAAGTGGCAGGACGTGGATATTATTGAGTAACGGAAACTTTCGACAACAAATAACGAGTTGAGACAAGAGTTTTAAAGAGTGGAGAAATCTCTTGGCGATGTCTGGACAAAACATGTCGCGCTTCAATAATAACAGATTTGAAACTTTTGACTATTACGGTCTGCAATGACAATCACACGGCCCACACTCAGTTAAAATGCATCACGTAAGTCCGCTACAAAGAGGATCGCCCTCGGTGACTCCCAACACCTCTCCTGCCGCTTCTTTACCAACAGTTATGTCGCCTACTACACCTGTACTCTCACCCGCGCCCATCTCATCAACCCACACTCGACACCCACATATTCCGCTGTGCAGTGTGATACTGTATACAGATGCACAGTATCACACCAGATGTGCATAACATGGCTGCGGAGAACAAGCGATTATGGAACGAAATAGGGGATCTAATAAAAGAGAAAACTTTCGGTAATTCTAGATTAATCTATTGAACAGGACACGCGACTTCTCCAATGTACAGATCAAGTATTCATCGTGCACAAGCCTCCCGCCTTTGGTCTGCCGTTGAATACATCGCACCACTCAGACCGACCGAGCTCCGATAGTGTGCCGTTCAGAGCGACTTATAGGCTTGGCTGTGCAATACAGATTGCTCAGACCAACAGTAAAGGGTGAAAATAAGCGAGGTGACAGTATAGAGCTCGCTGTTGAGAGTGCAGAAGTGGGGATGTAGTGCCTGAAGGTTCAAGGTATTAACTGCGAGGGCGAGAATGTAAGTGAAAAGTACAAAATACTCACAATTAACCTACGTCCGAGCCGAAAAAGCAAACACACATTCGAAGAAATAATAAGATAAGAAGGAATCCGACAGCAAAATCACTTAAAACTCCCATGCAGTTCAAAACGGTGGGGTCCATTGATGACAGCCACGAACTTCATTTCACCGGACTGGTGGATCCTGTAACAACGGCGAGTGGCATCTGGAAACCTCAACATCCCGAGCCCCTCCCCAACACACAACTCACATTGCGAGATGTTACTTGCGGGCTCTAATGACCTGCTTGGCGGCAAGGAGAGTAACATTAATCGTCATCTGGAGAAGTTCATCGCGACTAGGGTCACCAACACTGAAATTGGCATCGCTACTCTTCCACACTACTACTTGTAGCCTGATAATCCTATTCACTTGGGGACCGCGCTAGTAAACACATTTAACCAAGCGCTGGCTTTGAGATACAGATCGTGGTCGCCTTCAACGGAATCAACAGCCCTTGGCAAATACCTCCCCATGAATGGCAAGCGGAAGCTGGCAGGCTCGTGGTCGAGCCCCACGAGACTGCTGAGCCGTTCATACTTCCATACGACTCCTATGCCGTATCGTTCAAGAAGTTTCCACCCAAGAAACCTGTAAATTTAGAAACTCCAACAAGTTTACAAATTCAAACTTAATGCAAAATTGAAATAAAAAGCAATATTTCAGGGACCCCATTTCCGGTACCAGAACAAAATGACTGGTGATGCAAATGAATCACAAACGAATTAAACATTTCAAAATTAACATTCAATCCGGCGCTCCACAAAAACGCCCAATTCACAACCAACAAGCTCGACGAGTTGCATCTTTACTGACAGACGTGACCTACCTTCAGCTGAATTATGACCTGATGGGCGATTTCAATGTCGACGCGTTGAAAAACACAATTCGAACACAAAAAGATTCATCGATAAGCTGCGGTCCATCGACCTGGAGTTGTTCGTTAAACCTCCAACAAGAGTAACGCCAACTACTTAGACTGCTATTGACAGCGTCAGCTCCAACATTCCACAAGTTCACAGTGTCTGTCGTTATTACAACAATCCACTACACCCAAGAGGTCATAATTATGGGGGGAAAAATCCAGAAGGAGCCCAAATTTAAAACAAACTGTAGGAGACAGACACAAGGCCAAATAAACATGCGTTTCTAAATGATTCTCGTACAAAGGAAAAATGGAATTTTATAAATTTATTAGAACCCGTAGAACAGCAGTTTCAATCTTATAGTAATTACATTAACTTTCATCTTAATCAATGCTGTCCTACAAAAAGGAATACTAGTTCCAAGAGAAAACCAGAAATTTTCTCAGAAATATACCCTTATAAATTATAAATAAAGATGTATAGACAAGAAATACTAGCTGCGAATGCATATGTGTCTCAAATAACATTCTGTCTTCCGAAAATGTTTCCAAAGCCATATGGAATATCATTAAGAATAAAACCAAAACTTCCAAAAAAGTGCAAAAGTCAAAGTATTTATTTGTATTTGTATTTATTTTGAAAAGTTGTTTCAGTAAATATCTTCTAATAACAATAAATATACTAAAATATCTATAACTCATTGTGCAATTGTCAGTGTTTAGTGATACAAAACATCAGTAACAATACATGTGAAGATCTGCAATCTGATATCTTTTTCAGGTGGGTAACAAAATCTATACACAGTTACAACCTAGGTTAGCATAAACACCATACCATAGCGTTGAAACACATAAACAAGGGTCCACAATAATTATGCTATGTGATTATGCACTCATCTCTAGGATATGAAATTAAAATACATACAGACATTATATTATTACAAAATTAAATTAAGAATACACGTCTCAACATGTATGTACACAATAGAAACCCACTGGCAACTGACAAGTGGCCAATAGTAAATGGCGATCGGCGCGGTAAAAATAAGATGGTGATAATATGGGAACGAGATCAGATTTTTATCGTTTCGTTCTATGTTGAACTTATTAAAACCATAATGTGACTGAGAATTAGAAATGGCTCAAACACTGCTGCTGTGTTTGAGTTTATAGGTTTCACTTTTAGATCGTTATTCAGAATTATCACCAAATGGAGTCTGATTTTTAACTGATGGTTGACTAAGTTGTCGGTCCCATTATTTAGCCATTTGCCAAGTGTGGTAATAGTTGGTGCCATTGAGTGTGAAAGCGACATGTGAGAGTTACGATGTTGTGTAGCTTCGAGTATCTCTCCTTGGGGTTAATGAGAGTCAGTGAAGACCATATCATGCCTTTATAGCTTGCCATTGAGTGTGAAAGCGACATGTGAGAGTTACGATGTTGTGTAGCTTCGAGTATCTCTCCTTGGGGTTAATGAGAGTCAGTGAAGACCATATCATGCCTTTATAGCTTGCCATTGAGTGTGAAAGCGACATGTGAGAGTTACGATGTTGTGTAGCTCCCAGTCTCTTTCCTTCACAGATCGTGTAACTATTTTGTTTATTCTGTGAAATTTTCTTTACATGTCGTGTTCTTGAAGGAGTTTTTGTCTGCCGTATATTTTATTTTTAGAAATATTATTGCTAACCCATAAATTGGTTTAGACAGAATTTTCGTTTTAATAATTTATAGCAAAGTGTTATTTTATGTTAGTGTGATACAATTTGTGTGTTACAAAATGTTTACTTAAAATAACCTCTAAACGTTTAAAATGGCCGACAATTTAAATGGATTTACTTAAAATATTTTCCTTTGTACTACAGTTTCTTCTGGCTTAGGTAAATATCCAAAAGAATATTTTTAATATTTACTTCATGTAGTATCTATAAAATAGACAATAGACTATTGTAAATTACAATCTCACCAACTACTTTTGTAAAGGATGTAAAGGTTTATTAAATGATGCAAACGACCCAATTGAATGTGATCTAGTGATTGAAGTAAAATTGAGCCAATATTGTATGTCTATAGTGTGTCATAAAAGCTCTCTACTGTGCAGTCGGAACTCAAGCGGTTATACTGTTATTGATTTTGTACCACGTTGATCGTGAACCCTAAATATTCCACATGTTTTAAATATATAATTTTATTCCATGTCTAATTTGAATTTCTTTTGAAATCACACTGTACCGAAAATATGTGATACTGATAATAGTTTTAAGTTCTAAAAGAGGTACTTATCAACCTATTGCTTATGTTCAGTAGTAGTAAAGTTATTGAAATCAGCTGTTCTTTATAGCTTTTTAGATAGCAGTATAAAACAAAAATGTCAATATCCCTATTTTTATTGACAAGAGCGTTAGCGAAATCAATCACACGTGGGACTGGCAAAATTTCATTTCTTTTCATCTTTCTGTCGGTCGCACGATGTCTTGAAAACAAACTGACCTATACTCTTCAAATTTTGCATGAAGAATTTATATATACAGAACATTGATTATGGTTCATGTTACCCCTTGAGTTTTTTATTCCAAAATTGGGTTTGTCTTATTTTTTATTTTGCTATTTAGAAAATTATAACAATTTTTGCTATAACTTAGTTAGATATGCAATATTCGTTACTAAAGTTTTCATTCTATGTTGTTCTTCTTGCCACAAGGTTACTCATAAGACCTATTGTTCCAGAGTTAGTTCCCCAGGAGAGTTCATTTTTTGGCTGGTTTATATCTTCCAGTTGAACCTAAACTGGGTACAAGAAAACTATAATCCTTAAATGTCACTTAAATCTGACTACCGTATGGATGTCCAGGAGCAGCATACCACTAACCTGAAACGCCTAAATATTGGGGTGCAGAGGCAGATTGATAAGTATTCTGCGGAGGATGGATGCTGGCGTTGGTGGGGCTCCTTAAGTGTTAAAAGGAGCTATTCTAACATTTTTGATATTGTTAGAAACAAAAATGTCAGTCAATAGTGGTCTCTAGACTGATTAGGCTGAAGTCTTAGAACTTCAGCATAACTATATGGCGTTACAGAAAGCTAAATGAAATTCAAAATAACACTATTCTTTTGTAAAATAACATTTTCAGCCAGTGCAGATATTAGATTTTATAATTTCTCATTGCTGTAACAATTATATTAGATTTATAAATCCACACGGTACAAATTGTAGCTCAAACAATTGTGTTAGTGGGTTTGATCAGATTGGGGTGAAAGGAGGACGTATTGGGTTTTTTCCGTCCCACGCGCCCTTTACTTGTTACAAAGCCTGCCTGCATCACTGACAAATGACAGCACTAAAACAACATTAATTGTTTTGTTTCTCCATTTGTAGTATATTATGTTGAAAGTAGTGGTTGAATTTTTGTTTCACTTGTGTCAAGTAATTTACCGATTTAAATAAATGATGGTTCTAAAAAGTCAGCTTGGATTTAAGTATCTTTTTTATTTATGTTTTCCATCTGTTTACCAAACCTACTGGATCTTGTTTGACGAATTTATATTGTAGCCTACACAAAAGAAAGCCACTCTCATGATGGTAACTGGTTAGTTTTGTAATCACTATATCATCGCTAATTTATTTTTTATGTTACTTCAGTAATGCTATAAAATATGAAACTGTTTGTGTCTGGGCTTCAAGAATATGTTCGTGTTGGGGCAATGTGAAATCAGTTCTGTAGCAGTGAGTTATTATTTATTGCAGGGATCTAAGTTTTAAAATAACCATGAGGTGTAAATAATCTAAGAGGTGGTATGTGATATTTCTATATACGTCAGTTGTAATAAACAACAACGACAGGTAAAAGATGTAGTTTTCTTCTAATGGCAATCACTGACGTCAGGGTCGAATCCTTGATAGCGACTTAAAAAAAGCCAAGACCGTTTGCACAAAATGTGGAGAATCCCTAAAAAATTTACTTTTGGATAATCTCGATGAAATTTAGTTGGGTAAGTTATTACCAAATGCATTGTTTTAAGCAATTCTTACTTTAAAATAAGCCTGCACCATAGGTCAGGCCATAAGGAGTTTCTTCTTAAACGTCAAGTTTCATTTGTAATTGCTTTATGGCTTGACGTGCTTTCTTTGTCATACATTTGTGTTTTTCGGAAAAGCAAATTCTATAAATTTCATAACTCGCAATGTATTATGTCAAAGTTTTATCCTTAGTCTTGTTATGATTTCACACTTTACAAAGTAGCCATTACCAAAAGAAGCAATAGCTTCATACACACCAAAGCTTTCATGCCCAAAAACACAGTTTTGGGGATACGTTTCCCAAATTACACAATTTACTCATTATTACTTTAAATGTGTTCGTGCCTACATTTTTTAGGAAAGTTTTCATTTGATAGGTCATCTAAGACTGGATGTATATATTTCATTACATGTCGAGGTATTACAATTTAATAGTTTATAAGAATTAATTATAATTATAATTAACATTCACAAAAAAAGAACTATATAACAGCTATATATAATAGCATCTGCCCAGGCTGTGTTTTGACGTGTATCTGAGCGTGCAATATATTGTTTAAAAGGAAATATAACTAGTTTACGATTATTTAACTAGTATTACAACTTAGATATCATATGTTATATATCGAAATAAACAAAAATAACAGAAAATGAAAAATTTAAAAAATTTAAAATTAGTAGAAATAAGTTTTATGTTTTTCCTGTATCCTTAATAAAACGATTGTTCTACAAATAAATTGTATTACATTCAGTTATTTTCGTTTTCTTTTTTTGATTAGTCACCAACACTGTAGATAAAGTAAAAAGAAAACTAATATCCTATTAGCATTAACCATTCATCAATCAACAATAAAATGTTTTGAAATACGCCAAGTATGTAGATGTTTGGAATATTGTTCTCATATTTTTCTGTTCTCATTCTGGACTAGAGTTTAAAGCTACATTTAATATAAAAAAGAAAATTGTTATAATGAACTAACTTCTATATTCTATTTCTATATTATTTTCTTATTTCTTACTGATATGTACAAGTATTCTATGGTAAATATGTATACTAAAATGTAATTTTCTATTGATTCGGTTGGTTTCCTTTCTTCTAACTACATAATAATATTTTATTTGAAAGTCATTGTAAGGCTTTATTTTACCAAAGTTCTACTGTAAAGCAATTGTCCAAAACTAATGTAATATAATTATGTTCATCAATTACAGGGAAAACTACCATACAAATCTTTAGTGGTTGGATTTGCACTCCCGGCGGTACGAACAGTTCACTGTCAAGTTTAAAAACTGATCGTTAGATTCCATTCAAATATTATATTAAGTTTATTGATGGTACAAAAGTATTATTTGACTGCATGGTTATCCAACAACATGCCTGAAAAATATTGCAAGATTTAACATTTTATCAACACTTTAAGGTCGTCTAAGAACGGTGTTAATAAAGCGGGTGTTATAATTCTAGCCAACTCTTAATCGTACGAGTATTTGGTAGACTTTGATTCAAGCCTTACACACGCTGTTTCAGCTGGTATTCACTAAATTTGATTATTTTCTTGCTGGTTTTTAACAGATGAGTCGGTTTCAAATACGTATTCAAATGTAAAACTCATATTATTGACTTTATGGTGAAGATGAACATAAATAAAAACTAATATTAAATTCACCAGCTACATTTATGATTCCAACGTAAGTAAGATCATAATTTAAGAGGAAACTGACATCAACAAATTTACCATCAATATCGGCATGATTAAAGGCTTAAAAAATAATAACATGAATAAGTTAAGAGTTTAGGATGGGTATATTTATTGGCATCTGGTATGAAAATATGACACGTGTTAGGTATGGAAAAATTTTTGTATTTTCAAATTTTTGTAACTTTTGAGTATTATTAAATGTAGAAGGATTAGCTGACATGATAAATATGACCTTGGATGCAATCAGCTATATTAAAAATGTATGTCTAGTAGAGGAAAGGTCAGAACATAAGAATGAGGTACGGAAGTTTGTGATACCTAAAGTTTGTGATACTTCAAAGCTGACAATACATTGGCATTATCAACTGGACTAACGTAACAGAACCACAGAACCGCCAATGACAAAGCACGTGACTGATGAGGACTTAGCCAAGTACATAAATGAATCACGAGAAGATGGCCTGATGTATTCTATTGATTTTCCACGTTTTACCTGCCATACACAAACAGTGGAAAGAGTAATCAAGCTTGTAAGAGAATCATCACTCTGTGTTTGTGGTCTCAAAGAAAGAAATGGATTCGTCAAAGCCAGAATTGCTTCACACAAGATGATGCCAAAATGTTAAACAAAGAGACACTTTAACTAAAATGTATAATTGAGAACACTGAATATTGATTTAGCTTTGTTACAATGTTTCATTTTTCTATTATTTGTATTTTATGAATATACTAGCTGTTACCCACGGCTTCGCACGCAAATCTTAAGAACCGAAGTCCTTATATTACTTAGTAAAAGCAATTATGCGCAACTGGCTGCGGGTAACAGCTAGTTCGTCAATAAATTCGTAGTATTTTATAACGAAAACTCTTCATTTTCAATAAAATACCAATTACAATCATATACCCACGGCTTCGCACACGATTTCCTACAGAAAAATTGGGACATAGGAGGGATATTTCTTTTGAATGTCGTTATTACCCTTCTGAGATAAATGATAGTCACTGAAAGATACTCCAAGCTTATGATCTATTTAAGATTTAAATTTTAAAACCGTCTCAATATGCACCTGTGAAATAACTGGAATTTTTCTCCAATATTCCATGATTTTTGTATACAATTGAACTATATTAGACCATCGTGGACAGGAGTCAAAAAGTTGGAATTCATTAGCGCACATACAATGTAATAAATGATGGCACTCAATGTAATTTTGAAACGAAAATAGGCATATTTTAGGTACATATTATTACAGTCTAATGATTATGAGCTTCAGATGTTAAGCGAAATTGCGTATGGTTTTTATTTTAGGCTTTGCGCGTGTATCACTTCTGGATCAAATTAGTTATATCTCCGATGCCATGATTGAGCTTGCTTTGTTGTCTCGATTGAGAGAATATGTACACACAGAGTTTTGAGAACCATACTTCTGTCAAAAAAAAACAACTAAGGTTGGTTTTGTAACATTCTTTATATTTGTAGCCAACGTAAGATAGTAATTTTGATATCTGCATTGCTCTTCTGATCAAGCACGAGAATGGTTTATATTAGATAAATACTGCAGTTAAATGTGAATTTCTACGTCAAATTTGAATTGTATTATCTGGATAGTAAAGTCTATGATTAACAGTGATTGCAGAAACAGTTGAAACAAAATTTTCTGTTTCTCTTAAGCTTCCTCTATGCTTTCAAACTATAAGTGTAAAGAAATTTAAAATAGTAATTAAATGATATAAACATATATTTCTTTTGTCACATTATATATGTTTACAAAGAACAGCTGATTAAATTTGAAAAGGCTCTTTCACTTAATAACATATGTTTGCTGCAATGCATTTCTTACGGATATTTCTGTAACTTTTAGAGACCAGTGAGGCGGAATCCTGAGTCGGGAACGGGATAAAAAGTATCTTATGTCCTTTTCCCAGTTCTTAGCTACCTCCCTACCAATTTTCAGCCGTTCTTGACTTATAAATAGTGTAACTAACACGACTTTCTTTTATATATATATATAGAAGTGTGTTTAATGAATAAAATGTGGCTTTATTGCATAGGTTTCTATTCTTTCATTTGGTTCAATATTATCACTGTACTATAATATAAAAACAAAAGGAGAAATTATTAAAAGAATGTTAGGCAAAGACACATCATCACAATATTATATCTACAAATATCTCATTACAGCTTAGCAGAAAAAGTACATTAAAAAATCTTTTATTTTCAAGTTGTAATACCCACTAAGTGGGCCTATAAAATGGTGATGGCAGTAAATTAAATTTTTTTCATGATTTTGGCTTAGTTTTAATTAAATTGAAATAATAAATATAAAATACCATAAAAAATAAAATTCTAGAAAATTTGAAAATTTATAGACAAAAACTATTTTCAAGGTTTTTGCAGCACCTCAAGACGTGTTTCTAGCAAAATAAAATTTTATAGAATTACTTCACACACAAAAAGAAAAATGTTTTTCACTATTAGAATGTTTAAAAAAGAAAATTATTTTTTTCCCTATACCAACGTTTCACCCTGTCTAGTACTTCCTACTAGACCTCCATACAACTACCACGTATCGGTACAATGCGGCACATACATTACTTGTTCCCAATGGTAGTATGACTGGAACTATCTCTCAGAACCTCTGTAAGCCGATTTGGATTACATTTTAAAAGATAGGTTTTGCGGTAATATCAATCTTGACTATTAAATAAATCGTTAAAATTATTTAAATAGTTAGTTTATATAAAAATCTTACTATTATAATAAATCAAAATACTCGATAATTTTATTTAAATTAAGTCAAGTCAAGTAAAATGTGTACAATTACTTTATTTAAAGCCGACATAACTATTATTTATATACTTGTAGTTATTGTGATATGTCTCCATATTGTTTTAAACAAAAACAACCTAAATATTAACAATAAAATACATTTAATACGAAGTGGAGTTTAGTGTAGTAAATATTATAAAGTAGGGTAGCATATTGCAAGTAAATGGCTACAGTTTTTCTTGGCGACAGTGCGAGCAAAACGTATTAGAGAAGTATTCAAATAAACGTGTGGGTGCTGACATTACAGATTCGACGATGAAATGCAATTTAGACAAGCTCCCAGCCATATTCGGCCTGTTACCATTTCGTGTTTTTAACCAAACCAGTAAAAATTTAACTTAGATTAAAAGTAAAAGTTATTTAGATTACTAAAACCCGTGAGTTGGATTTTCATAAGTTCTTCCATTTCATTCAATAATCAATTCATTGTAATAAAGGTCTTTATATTGAAATAATGTAATGGTAAAAGTGACACTTTTCAATCTAAAGGTACACTTTATACAAAATACTTAGAGTGTTAAGACGTAATTTAAATTTCTTCTGTTTGAAGGGTTGATTTGTATTAACTGCCCTTTTTCCACGTTAGGTGAATGGAATTTTATAAACTTTATATTCTTGCTGTTGTTTTTTATGTTAAAAAAAGTATTACCAAGCAAATTCTGGTAACCCCCTATAAGTGGCGGTCATTTGTGGTCTGTGGCAGGCCGTTTTTCGGTAAATTGCCGTGATCGTTAAACTTATTTTTAGAAAATATGATCTAAGTGATAACCTAGCAACATTATATATTTTTGTTTTCCTTATAAACTATAGAATTAGAATAAATATAATATTTGGTGCCTTACCATTATTTTCAGATTAATATCATTGTAGATGTGTAAAAAAATTTTTACAAAATTTTTTGTCCGTCACTTTGAAACTACTGGAGCTACAAAATAATGTCAAATTCACAGAATATACACAATTTTATTCTAAACAAATTACTTCTTATAACTTTTTTCTATTTACAAGAACAAAAACGTTAGATGGGAAAAACTAAATCTATGTATAAACTGGGTTTTTTTACTCCCGAGTCACTAGAAGGGGCTTGTCTTTTCCTCCCAGTAGTGTAGGGCCTATGATAGTATAATAGTGGCTTGGTTTGTCATAGCACAGTATATTTCGTAAATATAAAACAGGAATTGTCTTATCGCAAACCCCTCCCCATCCTCAGACAGAGGTCAAAGTCGAGCGATCTAGTAGATAACGTGACTACAGATTCTCGCCGCCCGTTTAGCTGGTGCGTCGCATTCTTCTACTTTTCGTGCCGAAGTGTCTGTCGAGTGCGTCGCTTTGTTGTACTTCCGTGTTTTACTGTGTGTGTAATAGATTAGTGATGGGTGACACTATGAGAATTTGGGATTTACCCAGGAGCGAAGAGGGGGCCATTCGTTTTTTACAAGATCATGACTAGTTGCCTACATCTAAAATATGCGTTGCGGTCGGCAGTTGCTGCTGAAGGCGGAAGGAAATGCACTAGACTCACTCATCCTTGATATTGCTGCTTTATGGGCGTCACAGGAAACCCATTAACAATTAATAATCATTATAAGTTTGTAATTGAAGAGTTGCTTTTTCGTTCTATAATGTTTTTATAAATTTATTTGTTTGTGTTCCTCATACTGGTGTAGTTGGTATAATCCCAAAGTACCCCAACATTTTCCATGACGAACGAATAACCTAAACATTTACCGGTAACACAAACAACGAGATAAACAATAATATACTGACAATAACAGTACGCAAAGTCGCCAAACAAAACAGTGACGAGACGAGTAGACAGCTGTTCTCTCGTCTGCCGCCAGGTCAAACGAAAACCGTCGGAATCATTTAAGCCAGCAAACATTAGTAACATGAATACACACTATACTATATGATATGTATAGGAAATTTCATGGAGAATACGATAGTTCAAACTAGGCCTAAAAATAATGGACGGTTGCGGAGGAACGGCCTTAAATGTGAAGCGATGGCTGTGACGGCGCTTGCCACTTCGCGGCGGCGTGAATCACACGTCTCAGACGGCGCTTGCCACTTAGAGGGTTAAATGTTTCGAACAAAATAATTCAATTACAATTTTCGTTAGCAAATATATATATATATATATATATATATATATTTGATATATATATATATATATATATATATCATTGAATTATTATTCAATGATTGAAAGTGCTCTATAATAATAATAATAATAAAATGTTAAATATTTGAATTTTAAGAGGTTTTATACAATTGGTATGACACGTGTTAAATCAATAGTTTTATGATTTTATAATCAAACATTCAAAAACTGTAAACATTACGTAAATACAGGAATACAAAAATTACAAAATTGCAATTACAGGAATAGAAAATGTTTTAAAAAACATATGAGATTGAAGAGGCCCGGGTTAAACTGTTGTCAGGAATGGATGTAAATATACGAGTATATAGAAACATAAAAATATAAAAGTACACAAACAAAGTTCTGTGTAAATACATATCGTAACGAGTGCTACGTAATTACCCACCATTTCAATCTTCAGTGTGCCTGGGAAAGCCTGATTTATTGTGAATTCCCTTTGTTACAATGGACAATTCATTATAAAGATACGCCAAAGCCACTATTAAATAAATGTATGATCGTTTTATTTAAAGTTATGACACCTTTTGTTGCCTCATAAATTCTACTAATATAGTCAACTTCTAATGTTCAGCAAAATATATGAGTGCTACGTACTAGACGTTTATCTTACACCCTTTCAGCTAGTAAAACATTCTTTTAAGGATTTTCTTTAGTACAGTAGTTGGATGAGTGATCGTGATCTTTATACGATACTTAATACTAACTATCTCCATCTCTGTACTACCTCTGGCTATGAATTTATATGTCACTTCTTGATAAACATATATAAATATACTTAGAAAATTTCCAATTATATAGGATGTTAATATCCATTTAGAAAAATTAGTATTGAGAACTCACAAAACTTCTTACGTAGTGAGACTGTGTTCTCATAATACTCGACTATATTAATCTAAAAATCATAATTCATACATTTTTAGCAGAATATTAACTAATAGAAGCTCGTAGGTTACAATGACTTGATCTCCTCTTGCCAAGGTGACCCAAGTATATTTTGTTAGCAAAAGAATTGCTGAAAAATGAAATTTACTAGCTATCAAGCAGAAATTAACACTTTAACACACAGTTTAACTCTCATTGAAGTAATAATTATTCATTCCTATCAAAATTTAGGATACGCTCAAGTTGGAAGAATTCTGCTAAGGTGAGAGGAAAGGACTAAAAAGACCAAACTCTCTAAGTACACTAATAGAAGTCAAAGTAATACTAGCCCTATTCTATCCCATTCTTTGACGGTGATTAGTCGTATTTTGTCAACTAAAACGAATACCAGCTTTGACAAAGTAAGTTATTGGATGTCTTGTTTGGTAAGAGGTTCCATGTGGTTATTTTCAGACATTGGTAGTAAAATCTAAATAGCAATGTTACAAAACTATAACAATTACGATTTAAAACACGTTTGTCTCACCGTGACTAGGTTTAAACAACGTAATTAGTTTATTAACAAAAATAAAAACAAATTACATGTAATTGGACTAGAACGATCAGTCGACAAACGTTTTACTACAATTATAGAACACAAATGTAACTTAATTGCAATACCATTCATAGATAGACCCCAAGGTTACTACGTGACAGCGCTAAATTTTATCACATGTTACAAAGCGTATCACTGGGTATTACGAGTGTTTGGCTAACTGTTATAACCTCCACCCCTGTGTTATAGACTTTGATGAGACTAAATAAGTATTCAGTGCATATAAAACTATAATTTGAAACTCTACTTGGTAGCTAAGTATCATAAAATGTTTGCTTCACAGGCAGATCTTTGTCCCTGTGGAAGGTGGACATCAAATCGCAGAATCCTTGATTAACAAAACGATTATACATATATAACTATATATAAACAATAAGTAAGAAGCCTATAAGTATGTTTCAAGCAAAGTCTGTAATATTAACTGTGTATTTTGAGATTTGTTTTCTAACGGTCAATTTAAAATATGTGATATTAATTGTAACGACTAAATTTACCTCCCGGTGTTTATTAAGCAGTATTGGAGCTTGACTTTAACTTTGAACTTTGTGAAGAACTTAGTCTTTCAGCTATCAAGACCACACGTTTCTTTCTTGATGAACTAGAAATTAGATCGTTCAATTTATTTTTGATAACTGGATTATGGAACTTCTTCGCATGTTTTTCATTCCACCCTGGTCCAATTTTGCCAAAAGTTTGTAGCCCCTGTTCACAAGTCCCTATATCATTAAACATCATATTTTCTATGTCAAACTGAGAGAAGATTATTCCATACGAACGTTTATAGTAATTTAAAAAACGTTTCTGGCTGTTTGTTTTGTAGGTATAAATCCTAAAACTAAAAAATGTGATAGTTCCTAATTTATCAAATATTGGGTATGTTATAATATTATGATAAATTCCCAGTGACAGTACTGCAAAAAGCTGCTTTTTATATTATAACAAATTTAGGGTTTTATGTGGATGTCTTCAAGTGTGTATTTCATAAATCAACTCTGCGTTGGAAACCTTTTTTTTATTGTACTGACTATATGAAGGCCGGAGGTTACAATTTTGCTTACTAACGATATTTTAATAAATTTCTGGATACTTATGTTTACCAAAACAGGCAGAAGCCTCCGCTGTTGGTTAGATCTTAAAAACAACAAGTGCTTGCACTATTTAGATTAGTGTCCAATGTAGTGTAGTCAGCTGTTCCAAGATTAAAAGTTTTGTTTTTAGTTGTATATTTGCTTTTTAGTTATTACATATAATACTTTATATGTCCACTATTAGTATTCCACACAAAATTTAAGTATTTAAGTGTTTATCAAAAGATTAAATTATATTTTATTAGATGCTGAATTTCGAATTATTGATATTGATTATATTTGTCGTAAAATACGTCATTAGTTTACTGCACATAATGTTGGTATTGTAAGAAGGATTGATTCAATTTGAATGTAGAGTTTTGCTCTATTCGCCTTCCTCTTTTATTTCAGCGTCTGGCATCTGACGCTGTCTCAGACTTGACTCCTGGTATGTGAGATTTGGAATGTGTTGCTCCACCGTGCTTAGAGATCGAGTCAGAAATATCGTAGTGCACTCAATTGTGCAACTGATGAGACAATGAGACTGTCACTTTACCTATTTATAAGTGTGTTTTATGTCGAAACGATGTAAAAGTTTGTCTTGAGCGTCTTCGTCACCGACTTTCTTTGGATTTCTTTATATGAACATGACTCCAAATTGTAGAAGTCAAATCTGAGACAACGTCATATACCATACGCTGCAATAAAAGTAAGGTGAATTGGAGCAAAACGCATTCAAATTTATTTTTTGTATGTTTGTTATTAAAAAGCTATAGCAGGACTGCAACATTTTCTTTTGTTTACTCAATATAAAAAATAATTAATATAGATAATTTGACAAGAGTTATTTAAAAATCTAAAAAGTAGAAAACTGTAGTGATTGTTTTGAAACTTTCTCGTTTATGTGTAAAGCAAATACTAATTTTTTACTTCTGACTTTTTAAGAAAAAATAAATAATTATTTATAACAGACACAATCTTTTAGGAGTTTTATTAATCAAAATCCAAATTTTTGGAACAACATATGATGTGAATCATTCGTATGAAGTTAGTGAGATAATGAACTGTTTAGCACGAAACATTTCAAATTTAAATGTTTGTTACAAAACACCATGAAATCACCTTTCAAGTTTACAAACAATCCTTATAAAGTACATCGTTATCATCAGTATTTGTCATAACTTTTTTAAAAGAACGGCGTGTTTAAAAATTTATTAACCAATTTCGGCATAATTAGGTACAGACAATGATTTTAGCTAAATAAGTTAGTTAGTTTCTCTTTATTGCATTTAAAATTGTTACAGCTTATTGCACGTGTCATGTGATGTGATGTTATAGAAATAATATACTAGATTAAAGATGGTTTCATTTGCAAATCGTAAAGTTTAAATTACATTTATGGTAGCGGCTCAACGTCTAGTATAATTTGTTTACACGTTATCTCATAAAATAAATATATTGAAGGCAACGTAGCATGTTTTGTTAATTCTAGAAGTATCCTAAACGATTCAAAAAGTTAATTTACTGGTTATCAAATACTCTTGCTATTTACTTAAAGTATCGATGTTAAATTTGATCGTTCTTGTGTAAAGTAATCACAAATATAAACCAACCGCTGGGACCTGTCAATGAGATTTAGATACTGATAATAAATCAGGGGTGAGATTTATGACGTGTGACATCAACAGTGGCTTTAACTCTTCTACTGTTTATAACTTCTCCGGATGGTTGTTTTGCTGATGCGATAGTATGAAGATAACTTCTGTTAAATACTTTGGTAAAATACACAATTAAAATGTGCAAAAATACAACTAGTTACTGTACAATATATGAAACAGAAGAAAATGATTCGTATAATTTTCAATAGTGTTATTTTTTATTTGATATATTTATGGAGAATATAATTGAAATTAATACCCATAAATGTTGAACTCCTACAATTCCATATCCCGCTTACAATACCTAGAGGTTACTTAATTCTGATTGGACCTATTGTAATCAAATTTATTAGTTCTATAGACTTATACTAAACTAGCAGTAACCCTCGGCTCCACTTGCAGTTTCGTGTTGGAAAAACAGGCACACCAAGGATATATTCATTCTAATCACTCCAGGGATATGCCAACCCCCCACTGAAAAATACTCCAACAACCTGATCCATTGTAGATTTAATTTTAAGCAATATTTTTGTGGGACCTTGTACTATAGTTGCCACTGAAAAATACTCCAACAGCCTGATCCATTGTAGATTTAAAATGTTACAAACATTTTATTTTATGGGCATTGGTAATTTACTTTGATCTTAGTAATTTTTTGCTCTATGGTTGGTTTTGCCTTGTTTTCCTGATAAAGAAAATTATATATTCGTTTTACATACACACATGTAAGAAGCCTCGGTTAAAAGGCGACTAAGATGGATTTTATTTATTTAACATACTTCATATTCATAGTAAAAGTGAGTTGGTAACCTTGTATTTGATAACTGCATTACGGTACTACTGACAAAGCACTTCATATTTCATATTTAATAAAACCTATACTTTTCCTAAAACTTACAATTTTTTTATCTGAATAAGCTGTGCTCAACAGTTATTCAAGATTTCTCTTTGCTTTCAATACTATAATATATTTAATATACAACAATTTTATATATATAAAATAAATAATAAACACATTGATTATAATAGTTGCGTATATTTGTATGGTCACAATAATACAATGTTTACACAGATCATTGAATAATTTAACAGCTTCTTTCAATTAATAACATCTGAGTGCACTAATGACTTTGTTATGGGATTTTTAACAAGTTTAGAGACCAGTGGGGCGTAGCCAGGAGGGATTTTATAATCAGCTTATATGTAAACCAAAGACCAATGTAAAATTTCAGCACAGCCGGTCTTGTAGGTTTTACATGATTGAGTAACACACACAAACACACTTTAGGAATGTACATTCACACACCATTAGATTTTTGTAGTGTGAGTTAAAAGTATGGATAAACTTTGTTTAGTTCTTTTATGGATAAAAATGGTGGGGTGGAACTCGACACCTTTTTAGGAAATATAAATGAACTTTTTATACACTGTTACAACTTTGCCTATTTCCCCAAAACGTTAGTTTGGTGGGTCTCCTCAAAATCTTTAAATGTAAAGACCCATTAAGTGACATCTCATTTGAAAGGTCTTTGTAAAATAAGAATAAGAATGGAAACTAGAGCTTTCAATCTCAACCCAGTACAAAATGGCAGCTCCTTGAAATTAATTAAGTTAAAAGCATGGATGGATCCTGCTCAACCTTCAATGCACAAAGATTAAAAAATTAAGTTCAGAACACCCCTCTATGAAACAAAAGCGAAACATTTCCCCAAAATAAGCTTTTTTGGAGGGCAGTTTTAATATCTTTAAATTTAAAGTTGTAGATACAATAATTATGTTACAAAGCAATAAAAAGGCTAAAACTTAATAACCTATGTTTTTAATATCACAGTTCTAACTGCTGTCCTAGGAAAGTTTGACAATATCCTGCTGTAGAAACTTGAAACGGTGTTTTTGTTTGAAGGTTATTTTTAGTGTTTCTGATTTCTTGTTTCACTGAACGATGGCAAATGTCCAGAAAAAATCCTGTTTCCTTGAAACGGTGGTGGCCATTCGATACTTGCTCTTCTGCCTGACCGGATATTTTGAAAATTGTGTTTAAATACTCGCGGAAATGCAGGCATAGTGTTGGTTGCTACTTGAATAGCTGGATAAAACTGATTTTGTAATATTTCCTGGTATACTTCGGCATTGTTTTCATCAATAAAAAAGGGCCCAACAAACTGATCCCTCACAACACAAAGACAAACGTTTAATTTTTCAGGGTGCTGGTTATTTTGCTCTCTCATCCAATGATGGTTAACATCAGCCCAATAACGAGCATTGTGTCTGTTAACGTTAACGTTTAACTTGAACGTTGCATCACCTGTGAAAGTAGTGTTGTTTAATCTAATTGTATTATTATCAATGTTCCGTATCATTACAAACTAATGTTTGGGATATACTTAATATTTGAGGATAATAAGTTTCCTCAAATATTAATGATCCATTCTAGATTTAATTTTAAGCAATAGTGTTTAAGATGGATGGATTTTATAACAGACTTTAAATTTATAGTAAAAGAGTTAGTAAATTTGTTTTTGATAACTGCATTACAGTACTACTAACAAAGCACTGCATATTTAATATTTGATAAAACCTATATTTTTCCTAAACCTTACAATTCTTTTATCTGAATAAGCTGTGCTCAACAGCGATTCAAGATTTCTCTTCGCTTTCAAGACTATAATATATTTAATATACAACAATTTTATATATATAAAATAAATAATAAACACATTGATTATAATAGTTGCGTATATTTGTATGGTCACAATAATACAATGTTTACACAGATCATTGAATAATTTAACAGCTTCTTTCAATTAATAACATCTGAGTGCACTAATGACTTTGTTATGGGATTTTTAACAAGTTTAGAGACCAGTGGGGCGTAGCCAGGAGGGATTTTATAATCAGCTTATATGTAAACCAAAGACCCACGTACAATTTCAGCATAGATGATCTAGTAGGTTTTACATGATTGAGTACCAAACACACTTTAGGAATATACATTCAGACACCATTAGATTTTATAGTGTGAGTTAGTAGCCTATGGATACACTCTGTTTAGTTTTCTATGGATAAAAATGGTGGGGTGGAACTCGACACCTTTTTAGGAAATATAAATGAACTTTTTATACACTGTTACAACTTTGCCTATTTCCCCAAAACGTTAGTTTGGTGGGTCTGCTCAAAATCTTTAAATGTGACACCTCATTTAAAAGGTCTTTGTAAAATAAGAATAAGAATGGAAACTAGAGCTTTCAATCTCAACCCAGTACAAAATGGCAGCTCCTTGAAATTAATTAAGTTAAAAGCATGGATGGATCCTGCTCAACCTTTAATGCACAAAGATTAAAAAATTAAGTTCAGAACACCCCTCTATGAAACAAAAGCGAAACATTTCCCCAAAATGGGCTTTTTGGAGGGCAGTTTTAATATTTTCAAATTTAAAGTTATAGTTATAATTATGTTAAAGCAATAAAAAGGCTAAAACTTAATAACCTATGTTTTTAATATCACAGTTCTAACTGCTGTCCTAGGAAAGTTTGACAATATCCTGCTGTAGAAACTTGAAACGGTGTTTTGTTTGAAGGTTATTTTTAGTGTTTCTGATTTCTTGTTTCACTGAACGATGGCAAATGTCCAGAAAAATCCTGTTTCCTTGAAACGGTGGTGGCCATTCGATACTTGCTCTTCTGCCTGACCGGATATTTTGAAAATTGTGTTTAAATACTCGCGGAAATGCAGGCATAGTGTTGGTTGCTACTTGAATAGCTGGATAAAACTGATTTTGTAATATTTCCTGGTATACTTCGGCATTGTTTTCATTAATAAAAAAGGGCCCAACAAAATGATCCCTCACAACACAAAGACAAACGTTTAATTTTTCAGGGTGCTGATTATTTTGCTTTCTCATCCAATGAGGGTTAACATCAGCCCAATAACGAGCATTGTGTCTGTTAACGTTAACGTTTAACTCGAACGTTGCATCACCTGTCAAAGTAATGTTGTTTAATCTAATTGTATTATTATCAATGTTTCGCATCATTACAAACTAATGTTTGGGATATACTTAATATTTGAGGATAATAATTTTCTTGTTGAGCAATGAAGAAGATTTTCTACAACAGACTGTTAAACGTCAAGTGACACTGATTCGTTTGTAGCTGATTTTAGTCACCCAGATTTGGAACGGATATTAACGCTGCCCGTATCCGGGAAACGTTGGATTGTTTTAGAACTACTGATTTATGTACAGCGTTTCGATTGGGATAATTTTCATTAAATTAATTCCTTACTTCATCATAAGATCTAACCCGGTGTCCGTATACCTACATCATCGGGATCATAATACGCTTTTGTTCACTTAAACACTCCAAGGTAAAATATCACAAAATCCTGTTTTTCCACTAGATCTTTATAACTTGCACAGTTCTTCTTCTTTTATAAAGAACTTTCAAATGAGATGTCATTTAATGGGTTTTTAGATTTAAAGATTTTGAGCTCCCTCCCAAAATCCCAATTTGGGAAATGAAAATGAAAAGTTAAAACAGTGACTAACAATTTCAATTCTATTTTCTAGAAAGGTGTACCGAGTTCCATTCCTCCATATTTACCCATAAAAACTAAACAGAGTGTATCAATACTTTTAACTTATAATGTATAATAGTATAGATAACGCTTTAATCTATTTGCTAGAATAATATTTATGTGCACGTAACACGCTGTGGCGTAGCTGTTTGCAGTATCTCATGCTGGGGAGTCCAGTAAATCTATCTAATGATAAACAAAATTCGGATCAGAAACTGTAAAATTAAAGTAATTTTAAATGAAGAACATTTTAAAATAGAGTTTCATTTTTTATTATATTAATCATACAATTATTTGAATAATTACAAACAATTCACTTTAAATACATTGTCATAAACAATTGAAAAGACAATTTATTTAGTACACTAACTGCATTTTGTTTTTATTGTGCTAATTTTTAACTATTTTACAAGTTATTTTTAATGTTTATATGAACATCTTTGGTTGTCACTTTCAAAACAACAGTGTTTACTCGGTAATAATATAAATATTAATATCACAAACATTCTTTGTTTATATTGTTATTGCCGACGATTGGTAGCGGACATTTATCATCATTACAGTTTACAAAAATAGAACGTTATGTTTCGAGGTTTGCAATCCATCCCCCATGAAATTTTAAAAAGAATTTAAGGTGTAAGAATGGGAAAGCACATGCATTTTAAAAAATAGGCAAATATGTGATGAATTACAGCTTAAAAAGTGTATATGAGATTACGTACAAAATGTAAAAATAAGTCAGAAAATAAGTGATGTTAACTAAAAGATAATATGTGACTATTTATACACAGTAGTAAAATAATGGCGTAGACACGTTGGAAAATTTGAAATATTTGTATCATTGTGTATGTGCGTTGGTCCGTCTCGCCGTTGTCAGTCGCTGTCCTGAGTTTTGCCTACTGGCGTTGTCCAGCCCAACATGTCTAGCATAAGTGCATTTGTTGGAAACTGATAACGGAAGTATGGAAACATATTTTCTACCTTATAAATCTCTCTTGGATTCAACTCATATAACTGTGTAAAATACAATTATAAAACAGTGATTGTGACAAGGTATGGTATATTTAATGTCGTTAATTCAATTTTACAGAGTTAGAAGTGGGTGAACAATAAATAAATTTCTCACTATCTGTTTTTAAAAAAACGTTAGGCGAGTTGGCAAACTAATTATAAAAGTTGGTTTATTAATTTTAAATGAATTTTTTCTAATATTTAAACATATTGCATATTTAAAAATTTAATATTTTTTTGTACTCTCAATACGCAAGGTACACAAATATTGTTATCGGTCGTGTAATTTTGCTTACTGTACAACATTTATGTGCGGTTCCAGCCTCGAAGACGCACACAGTCTAGGAGGCGCTGGGAGGCAATCCAGATGCAGATATTGCATGTGCTGTTGGCTTAGCAACCGGCCCCATTATAGACGCAGCTGGCCATATTGTGGGATAGCACCTGCTGTGACCGGAATTGTTCTGGATAATTAGAAAATCAGCCGCAATATCAGGAACTAATTTAATTTTAAAGTCTAAAACATTTCAGTTCAAAACATATAAATGTTATTGTTACGTTTTTATTGTAGTTGAATTAAAAATAATTATTTTTGTATCCCTAAATACATTTCTCACCAATTTTAGCTGGATTTTTTAAAGACATTTTATTTGCTAAAAGTATTCTTTGATAACTCCGTAACCAAGTAAGAGCTCTGTACAAGGCATTGGAAGACTACCAACTATATTTAGTTGGTTGTTAAATATTATATGGTCAAGCTGCATAGTATAAGCCTTAATGAGACGAGTTAAATTATGTAATAATAGCCTATGTATACAAAACATTTAACGAGTTGGGATAATCCATATTATATATTTTTTATTGCCATCTGTGATGTGACTTGATTCTTTCGTGCCATTTCCATAAACTTTATGCATACGCGCACTATCTCATCTGACTTTTCACAGAACTTGAGAAACCTATTCTTCCAATCAAGTACTGATGTGAAAATTCAGTCAACGATAAATCTTAAATCTAATTTTTCTTGCCAAAAGATAACCTCCACGGTGATTATTATTATCAAACACCAATGACCGTACGATGGACAGTTCTAGTGGCGTATGCGCGGCCGCAGCCAGGGAGTCTTCAGATGATGCTGGAGCAATTCATTCTAGAATATTGGGATCATGTTCCTTCGCACAAGGAGCTCTGCCCCGTCGGCACCAGCGGAAACGTGAGTTTGATGGAAAAAAATGTATAGTTTTAAAGCAGGAGTAAAAAGTTTAACATAAATTACCAAGGAAATTACGTAATCGTAATCAGTAATTAGTTAATGAATTTAGTATTTTTTACTTAAAACATGTGATTGGCAATTCGCTTCTAATAATCAATTTATTTATCAAAATTAATCGGAGTATCTAAAATCGTAATAACATAATTATTCATTGATCATGAATCTGTATGTTATACACTATATTATATATATATATATATATATATATATATATATATATATATATATATAATATATTATATTGTAATATATAATATAATATCTATTATATTATATATTACTTCGTAACAATAATTTAAAGTATGAATTCTATTTCCTGTCTGCTTTTAATATTAAGATCTCTGTTTGGCTTAGTTAGAATAGTTCCGTAGCTTAAGAGGCTTGGTAGTTAGCTGCCAGCCGCGCATCTGAGGCTTCACTTTTAACATTGGGCTAAAGTTTAAAACTGGGATATATAAATATGAATTCGGCTCTAACACATAATTGTTTCAAAAATTTAGATTTTAGTGTATCGATGCCAACGAATTTTTAAACGTGTAAATTCACATTTAATATTTATTTTTCTTATAAGAAACCCCACATTCAGTGTGAATTATTAGAAACTATTACTCATGGTATGCTGAATATTACCGTTTTATCTGCGGCCCATAATGCATAGCAACAGAGATATAAGTGTGCCTTTTCTAAATTTTTAACCATATTCAAACATTATGAGTTTTAGAAAATGAGGAAAAATAAATGTTGCTTGAAATCGCATGGCAACTAAAAAGACTCAACTATTTAGTTTATGTTGCCAAATATAAAATATAACAGCTTTACCGGATACAATGGATGTTTTTATTGTTAGACACAGATAAAAAACTTTTGTAAAGAAAGTGTACGGTTATATAATAGCATAGTACGTGATTAACTGTGAATCAGCTAGAAATTATAGCACTTTATAGTGTTTGCCATTATTTCTGCAATGTTCATGTATACTACTCTAAACTTTATATAGCCTGTACCAGGAAACGTCCAAATGTAATACAAAATGTAAGAAAATAATAATTTTAAATTACATGATGATTCTATAGTATTTTTTGTTTTGCTCTACGCATTATAAATGAGGAAATAGAACAAGTTGATTACAATTTTTTTTCAAAATATGACAAGCCACTACCTAAAACTTTAAAAGATGTTGAATATGTGCAAGGATAAAGAAAGTTTAGAATAGCATTTATGAAAAAAAGTGTTATTTCGGTATTATGTTTGAAAATAATTGAGTTAAAAAGTTCAAACAAGATGAATCGCTACTACCTGGAAACATTTTGGAAGTTAAGAGTGGCGAACAAACTGTAAACATTTTTGTCTGGATCTATTAAAATGTACGGAAATATATGGCTAATGTTTAATGTTTGTAGCTAACATTAATAACTTATCACCCTGAGTTATAACTCAGCCTAAGTAAGCCTTATAGGCTTTGCTAAAACTCAGCTTAATTCTCTAGAGGGAAAACGCCGTCAATGAATTCTATCTTGTCTATAATATAAAAAATAAAATGATACAATAGATCATCCAGATCTTACCAAGTAATCTATTAAATATCACATGTTTAAATTGTGCTGTTTGTTTTTATATTAATAATTTTGCGATTTATTTTTGCGATGATTGCGAACGCTCTGTTAAATCTCATGGAGTGATGTGTAATCTCGACATATATCTCGAGTACAAACATCGATCTCGAGATGAACAGCCAAAAAAAATTTCAATTCTATACGTTCATGAAGACATGAGAGATTGACTGACAGATATATAGACATAAATGTAAATTTCCAACCCATTTAAAACAAATGGGCTTCTTTAACGCCTAAGTGCTGTACAAGAAGAATAATTCCACTAAAACTGTATAATAAACAAAGAGTAAATTTAAGACTGTTTCAAATTTATTTTGTTTCCCAAGAACATTTCCTGACACACTTGTTTACAATGGCTACTATTTGTATAAGGAAAACGGTAGAACTAGAACAACCAAGTAGAGTTTCTACGAGTTCTACCCACTTAATAGACTTTTGGCTATCATATAAAATAAGTTTCTAACGTGTATCAGTATGGTGTCCGTTTACACTTATAATACATTGTTAAAAATCCATGATTTATGAATGTTAGGTATGCTCAAACAAGTTTGGTCTTATAAATATCTCGATTAAGTTCGCCAAGCTTGTTTTTACGCTACTTCATTTTATTATGGATACCGTGCAAACTTTTAAAAATCACCAATCCGTTATTCATGTATCTGGAAAAAATGTGTTCTGGAATTCCCTAAATATTTCCTATAATGAATGTTTTGTATCTGAAACGGATCTAGAGATATTAAGTACCCGTAAATACTGTGATAATTTTTCCATCACAACTACTAGCGTTAGGGATGCTGAAACAAATACAATAATATTTCAGGTTTCACAAAATCTACCTACATCTTTCGACTGAATCGGAAGGGCTAATTTTAGTTAAAGCACAAAGTTTAGATGGAATTTTATTATGAAGAAGTAAAACAAGTATACACATTTTAACCTTGTTTGTTTGTTAAAAGTGTTTTAATTCTAAAACCATTAACTAGATATCAGAAGCAGTAGGCGCTGGGAGGCAGTTCAGATACAGAGATTGCATGCGCTGTTGGTTTAGCAGCTGTCCTTATTAGCGCTACCAGTCCATACTGTGGGTGTGCACGAACTGTGCTGGGAATTGTGCTGGGTTACTGGAAATATAGTACAAATATCTGGGAACTGGCTGAATTTCATTTCATTTAAATTAAAATGTATTGATTGCTTTAAATTGCAATCTGCAAAATTGAAAAACATTTTGTAAAGGCACTTTCTTCACTATATTCTACACTGTATGTCGAAGAATCTCCACTAAGTACGTGTTATTAGTGAACTCAGGCACTTTCAACTTAGGAGGTCTACAGTAGCGTATTTTTTGTAATATCTTAGTCAATGGAGTTTAATAATATAATAAATAAACTTTTGACAACCTCTGTATGATGGCAGCTATTTAGTTATTTGGAATATTTTTTATTAGATGATTATACCATATTTAATCTTAATTACCCTACCATATGAACTCAATTTTAATGAATATTCTCTGTAAGTCGATATTGACAATGGATGAGTTTTACCCGAAACAAAATAGCCTATGTGTTTCGACTAATAATTCTTCAACACATGCCCTCTTTAATTCAACTGAGTAGATTTATTGGATATACAAAATAGGATTTTAGTTTAGTTTTTATAATATATGCAATTAGTTGAATAATATATACAAGAAAAAATAATATTGCATAGAATTAAATGTGATGAAACTATCAGTTTAGCCATGCGCTAGGCTACATATAGTCCAGGATGCAGACCACTTACTTCCTAAAGTAAGGCTACAAATCGGGAGGAAGGGTTTCTCATACTATGTCCCCAAGCTATTTCAATGATCTTTAATTACAGACTAAAACACATTATTTATGTGGGCAGTTTTAAAATAAAACTGAACGAATTATTACAACTGAGACCTATTTAGATATAAGTTAATTTATTTTTATTGTTTAGCTGAGATCATTAATACTTATTTATTTAATTCATTAATTTTATATTTCATGAAAGTTTATTTGTAAAAATTTAAATACAATTGAAAAAAAAAGAATTATTATTCATTGTTTATCTTATATTTCTTCGATAGAATGCATAAGGCAAAGAGAGGAGGAACGCCAAAAACTCGCATGAACTTGTATAGAATGCACCGGACTCAAATAATTATCTGAGTATTAAAAAGAATTTAGATGAAATTTATATTACTTTTTATCCGATAATAATTGTAATACACAGCCGGCTTGTAAAGAACCAAAGGTCTTAAAATTGATTTCGACTGCATGTACTTATTTTTATTACTCTTTATTAATAACTCGACATGGGTGTTTATTTTTGTGTAAACAAAATCATAAAAAGAATGTTTTTAAATATAAATAAATATAGTAAATTAGTGAACGTTAGTATTTATGATGAAATGTAATATTATTGCAGTATATTTAGTGCCATTGTAACGCTAATGTGTAAAAGTGGTCAAGTAATATTTCCGTAAAAATCCTGTAGCACTTGTATCCTTGATTTCTACAATGTCAGAATACGTCGTTGATTTACATCACTCGCAGTGTACACGGCTCTGTTTCCATTATCGACATACAAATGATACCAAATATACAAATTCATTACTGCAATGTTGGATTATTAAAAGCGTACATCCTTTAAAGTTCAGATAAACTATAAGTTTCAATCCCTGTTAAGATATACATAAAGCTTAGTAGTACAACAATTGTAAAATGTTCAGAGTATCGCTGATATTCCGCTTGTGCTGGAAACAAGTGTACTGCGGTAGGTAGGGCATGCTGACAATGTACCTTGCTGTGTTTGCAGATAGTAAAGTAAAGAAGTCTTATTTTACCAGGCGCAGTTAGGTAACACTCTCTAACACTTAACCTGAAGACCAACGGCTTAAAGGTGACTTCCGAATCACCATAATATATAGTAAGGTAAAAGAGAAAATCCGCTTGCGTAAACTGAAAACGGTATTATTGATTATATTTACTGCAGTATAAAACCGAGTAATAAATTAATATGAGAACATGCTTGGTCTATAATTCCAAGTTTTTATAAAGTATATCTGATCGTATATTTTTTTTATAATGGCTAAATAATTTTTTACATTACAAAAATATATACTTATACTGCTTTTTACGAAACAAAAGTTTAGCTTACGTGGCAATTCTTGAGTTATTCATTGGTATATCTTTCATCAGACGTTATTAAGATATTCATATATTTCATAGCACTGTCTCATGAATTTATTTCACGAGATCTGGAACCTTCTTGCAAATTTTAAAGAAACTAATCGTTGAAATAACTGATTATTTGTTTGAAATCCAAAAATAACCATGAATTTGTATGAAAAAAAATAAAGTATTTCTAAGAATGATATTAATATTTCTATAAGCTGTGTTAAAACACATATTTTTTAGTATGTGAGAAATAAAAGCTGATCTCATTTTGTTTGAATATAATTATGATCAATCATAATATTCTTAAAAATGGAGAGTGATGTGGAGGGGGCTTTCAACATTTACTACCATTTTCAACACTTAAACTAATAATATAACAAAACCTTTTACAAAGGTTTTTAGGTTGAAAAGACGTCGACATCCCTTACATTGGTTATATCACCAAATTGTTCACTTTATTCCTGAAACTTATATTTAAGTAATTTGCTCCTTGTCTGTAGTGTTGTTTTATTTAAATAAAAATTAATTAACAATGTACTTAAGTTATTTTTGATCTTAATATTGTTTACACGTTTTACGTAAATAATTTTTTCCCATTAATAAAATTTTGATTGTAAAATATATTTAGTTATCTTTTAATAATGAAGATACATTGCAAAATTAGCATTCATATTTTGATTCCCTACAGATGAAAACATTAATAATTATTTTATACTTTGTACATAAAATGTTCCATTGAGCCTTCGATTTGAGAAAAAGAGATATCTTGGCAACTAGTAATAGGCGGACCGACCATAGCAGTAAGGATGAACGCACTTGCCAATGGATTTGGTTCATAACTTCTATGTTTGAAGCTTGGTTTTAGTGCTTTTAACTACATGTACTGATGGCGAGAGAAAAGAAGAGACCTGGATTCTGGCCTATCTGAAATTTGCAGGCGTTACTTCTAGTATGTTGCCGCGCCCTGTTTCGTAATTCCATTATTGTTTCACTGTTCCATTGCTAGGATAAACAATTCGCAGGGTTGGCTGTGGGGCGAAGCGCCTGAAATTACCGGGCGGCAACACACTAGTACACAGCTGTGCGCCGGCACGGGCCAGGTCTCTTCTTTTCTCTCGCCAACAGTATTTTATGTCACAATCTTGATACCAGATCCTTTTTTTGTTTCTTCATTTTTAATAAACAAAAACTTGTTGGTATAATGTTGGTAAAATGATCCTTTTCAACATTAAATAAACCAGTAAACCTCCAAAGTAAACGATGGACCTCCATAATGATCTTTCACTGTAATGTAAATAAACATTCTCTTGGTACACTATTTGTAAAACGTCTGTTTACTGTGTGGCCTAAAATAGTTTTAATAAACTTTAAATCATATAAATTACTGACTAATATTTTTTATGCTAAATTAAATACATACTCATGCATAAAGAACTAGTATATAATATTATATCTTCATTATAAAAGATAAAGTTTGGATCAGCTTAATTTTTGCTATTGATATATATATATATATATATATATATATATATATATATATATATCACTAACAATTTTTAATTTATGATCTAAGTGTAACTAGCACAGGTATTACTAATACTAGTAATAAAAGTAGGAGATACTTTCACTGTGTGGGAGGTTATGGTGTAGCGAGGTGTGATGGTAAAATATTTTACAGCAAACTCGCTGATAATAACTGAGCATAATAAGGTCAGCTGTCAGGAGTAATTTACATTCACTTCTTTGTGGCGTCATTCTATGAAACCCTATATAATGCAATATAGTGTCTTATTCAAGACCTACAGATTCCTAATGATTCGATTTAAATAAGATTTAAATTTGTTTGAGATGTACTATTTACGTATTACTACTTATGTATGTGCTGTCACATCTTCTTTTTTATTAAATTCATGTTATATGTACTGCAAAATATGTACATGCATCTTAGAAAGCATTGTCATCTTCGTAGAAACGAAGTTTCCTGCAAAAATACTAAGTATACAGATGAAATCTTTCTCGAGATATCTTTCCATATTATTATTAACACTTTTTCATCAAGTTAGGTTCCATAGTAGTGTTAAAATATGTAAACAAATTTTAAATCGTATTCGGGTAAGTCGGAAGAATGGTAGATTTCACATGAAGTTGTCAGCTCGTAATATAAAACTGAAGTTACGTCATTAGTCGAGATATTTTATTAAAAAAACACTAAATTACCCTTAACGTTAGCTTTTTAATATAATTGTAAACCTGTTAAACATTTAGAAGCAATATTGTAACCTTACAAAATAAAAACTTGTACAAATGTATAAAATTTCTTTAAAAGAACATGGATTTGATTTTAGCCAAATACTAAGTAGTAACATATACCCTTACCAAACTCGGTGTTGCCTGTATTATAGAACTGAAGCTTCTTGCAAAATTTCAAGTCTTTAGGTCAATTCAATCCCAAGATATCGTGTGGACAGACACATTGATAAACATAAATGTAAATTTTGGAATTTTCCTGAGTGACACGCTTCACTAACTCTCTGTTAATAATATTCCAAAGAGTTTAGAGAGGTTTATATACTCTCTTATATATACTATTTTATTGTTAGCAAAAATAACCCATGCAGCACATTGAATTAAAAGTTAATTTTTTAAGTAAACCTAATTCCAAATAAACAATAAAGTAGTTAATTACAAACTAATTAAAAATGGTTTTACCACAGTTGCCAAGATTTAGATGAATTTCCATGTTTAATTGCGGCAGACGCCTTACGGCGCCGAAGAGTAGGGAGATTAGATGGTCGCACTCAGTATAGAGCCGCAGTGAAGCTGTTACCTAAATGTATATGTATACATATAACTAGACAGTTATTGTTTAGTAGTTTAACTTAATGTATTATATCTAGATAGTTATTGTTTAGTAGTTTAACTTAATGTATTATAGCTAGACAGTTATTGTTTAGTAGTTTAACTTAATGTATTATAGCCAGACAGTTATTGTTTAGTAGTTTAACTTAATGTATTATAGCTAGACAATTATTGTTTAGTAGTCTAACTTAATGTATTATAGCTAGACAGTTACTGTTTAGTAGTTTAACTTAATGTATTATAGCTAGACAATTATTGTTTAGTAGTTTAACTTAATGTATTATAGCTAGACAGTTATTGTTTAGAATTTTAACTTAACGTATTCTAGCTAGACATTTATTGTTTGGTAATTTAACGTAATGAATTATAGCCAGACAGTTATTGTTTAGTAGTTTAACTTAATGTATTATAGCTAGACAGTTATTGTTTAGTAGTTTAACTTAATGAATTATAGCTAGACAGTTATTGTGTAGTAGTTTAACTTAATGAATTATAGCTAGACAGTTATTGTTTAGTAGTTTAACTTAATGAATTATAGCTAGACAGTTATTGTGTAGTAGTTTAACTTAATGAATTATAGCTAAACAGTTATTGGACAATAGTTCTAGTGCTAAAACGTTAATTCAGATGCAGACGGGATCCAAGTACACGTCGACGTAATATCTATTGCATGTACCTTCACCAAACACTATATTATCTGTAGTTTTCTGCATATATTCCTACATAAACCCTTACTTTAACAGGGAAACTGATTGATTCCCTGAGCACGTGTATCATTAAGTTGAGATACATACACAACACAATATTCTAGCATTGTCACATCCTACACGTTGAACTTTTAGTATAGCACAGTCAACTTGATTACCTAAAACATTTCAATTCACTATATTCATTATATAAATCCTTAACAGAACGTGCTGTCCAAATAAATTATACCAAGATTACAAAAATATTAAGATTATAAATTAAATTTTTATTCTTTCATTTCATATTTGTGTGTATCTACGATTACAAGTCAGAAGTACGCCATACTGTGTTCGTAACAGACTTCACTGAGGTTGCATGCGATATTTCAAGTCTTATTGTATTCTCGAGATTTTATACAGATTACGAGATCTATCGGTTGAAAAAGAATGAATGAAATCATACAAAAAAACAGCATAAAAATGACACATTATAGAAACTGTGAACGCGGTCAGGTTTGTTTGACTGCACGGCTATGTCAACTATCAATGAATGTGTGTGGAGGTAATTTGAATAGCAAACCTTTTTAAACCTGTCAATAAATTTAAAACGCGGTGGAATGTTAATGGGTAAAGTGTAATTTAAAAACACTAATGTTAATATTCAGCATGGTCACTAGTGGTGGGAATTAAACGTTTATTTTTTTGCTAGCTCACAATAATAATTATTATAGTTTCCTATATATGTTTATAAGACTCGAGTTGTTTCGTGTACTATGGATTTTGAGAAATCTTTAATTGTAATATTTAAATTAAATCCAAAACTTAACTTAAATATTTTAAATTGTTCGAAATTATGGTTTTGTGAGGAAACTTTTTATTTGTTATATATTTATATTATGGAATACTTAGTTCTAAAATTGAAATTGAACATCTTACTTTCTTGTAAAATTACAAAAGTTTATGAATATTAGTAATTATTATACAATTTAATATAAAGTCAGTTTGTAAAGAACTAAGTATTTTCCAAATAGAAGTATTTTTAAAACTGTGGTACTAAGTCGTTATAGTTTTTTTTAATATACTAGGTCGAAAACAACATTTATTTTATAAACAAAATAAATAACAAATACCCGAACCCCGTTGGAAGTACATAATAGCTCACAGATTAGGCATTTTAGCAAGTGCTTTAGAATTATCACCTGTTTTCCTTATAAAGTAGTTTATGCAGGTCTTCTGTACAAAGTCAACAGATTGAAACAGAACTCAGATCAAACTGTACACAGAATCGCAATGATTTTTAAACAGCACGTGTATTGTATATTGGATAAATCAATCGTGTTAAGAAGTTATTAGGTTTATCTGCCCGTTATAGTGATAAAAGATCTAAATATTCTGGTTCACAGCGAGTTAAACATTGCTAACAAAATTATAATCTTGTACATGAGAACCTCTCTGTCTACATAAAAACTTCAAAACTTATGCAAACATGGCATTTGTATCAAATAATTATTGATTAAGTTATGTAATCAATATTTTAATATCGTGTAAGTACTACAGTATAGACTCTACAAGAATATGTTTTATTATAGACGTAACATTTCTAATCATTCACGAAATTATATTTAGAAATCAATGACAAATTCGATACAGTAATTTAATAATTGATAAGGTAACGCATATAAACGGTATAACTTACTGATCAGAAAATTAATATAATCATCTTCTAATGTTGGCTGCAAGGTAAAAGTTGACTATTAAACCTTGTCGTAAAGTAACGTATGAGTTTAAATTATTGGCGAATAATATGTTGGGAGAGTTTTGAAACTACAAACAAGTTGTTAAAGTGATATGAGGCATGGGTAGTCGAGACAGTGGGCGGGCAGAGTTTACTAACGAAAACCTTTTGACTTTGACTTCACTGTTGTTTTTTATCTCAATGCTTACATTTAAAAAATGCAATCTTTCTCTAAATATAATCTCCTGTATTGCACACAGAGATACAGTCATCAATACGGTGGCACCATACCAAACAACATTTCAAAAAGGTCCATGTCATATGTTGTTTTCAAAACATTCAATGATTTACAGCCTAGTTTGAAGACTTCTTTAACTGAGGCACCTTTTGAAAAGAATGTAAAGCATTACTTTATAAAACATGCTTTTTATTCCTAGGACGAGCTGTTGAACGTACGAGTAATTCCCAAGTCTGGGGAGCAGACTTAAAGTAATGCGTAATTGACGATATTTTTAGTTTTATTGACATTGTATTATACTATCAATTAATACTTTAGGTAGTGGTATTTATAACAACATATACTCCTAATATTTATATATTCATAGTTCGGAATTATAAAAACAGTCTTTGAACAATGCAAATTGTTTTGTAAATTGAATTTTAATTTTGTATGGTAAGTTAGCTTTGTCCGTGCTTCTATCTACGATTCCTCCAACTGTCCTAAGTAAATTGTGTCTACGAGAACGATCTTATCTATGAACTTCAATTTTTGCATCCTTTACAGGCAAGGTCGAGTTCGAAGATGGTGGATTTCATTTATGGGGTTTAACTGGACAGTAGTAGCGAAGCTCAACTAAACATTATACAGTATTTTACAACTTAAAAGAGTATATAATCGGTGGCAACTTGCTTTACTTGTATTTGTAAATCAGGTGTAAGTGACACCTATCTACTTACTGTATTTTATTTTTATTTTTTACACCTAAGTTTTTATGTAGTGTTAGTTCTATTTATTTTAGAAATTTTAAATCTTTTAAAAACATAACTTTGTAAAAAAGCCCCTTTATTTATAAAAAAATTAAAACCATAGAATTTAGTGTGGTTAATAACGGTTTATTTGTATTCAAGTATTGTACAAGTACTTACTATTTTTTATATATACAGGTGTTTCAAACCACCCGGTTGCAATTATCCGTGGTTGAACCGTTTGAAGAAAACGAAGCAGTTACACGGTAAACCAAATAAAACGCATACGGCAAACGCCATAAAATTGTTTTTGTCACGTTAAAAATGCGCGGTGTGTCCGAAAATGAGGGTCACAGATTCGAATCTTATAAATTTTAAATAGCAATATAGATCATCATGGCACAGCATTCAAACGGTCTGAAACGCCGTAAAACTTTGGTTCTAAATTTGGGAAATATCTTAAGTTTTGTACAAATGTCAGGGATTTTTGGAAGTTTATTGAGTTTTTTCTATTCTATTGCAGTAGTTTTATATTTAAATTTGCTAGTGTAAAATTGTGTTTGTTGACAAAAGCACAATGGAATATTTCGAACGGTATGTCGTTTGAACGTTATTTCAAACTTTTCGTACATTACCAAAAATGTCTAATTAAAATTTCTCGTAAAAAATTAACGAGAGCTTAGGTCATGTGACACATCATATTTCTAAAAGTTAAACTTCATTTCTATACCTTCTAGTTTATAAGTATTTGGAGAAAGTTATGTATTTGATATTATTTAGACGTTGGTCTCAGTTATTACAAATAAGAATGTAACAAATTTCGTAAAATATGTATGAACTTCGTAATGTACTTTAAACATGTATTGATAAACAAATCACTACATTATGATAGGCTCAGAAGTCCTATAATCGGATAGGAAGGCTATTCGCATGAGATTTATTACAGCGTTTTTAAATGTCTGTTTTACTTACAAACTTCAAAAAAGCTGAGCAACAGTGATACTTGTATTACGATAACATATGGTTTCTTAATGTATACAATCATTTTATTACGTAATTTCTAACTGCGTGTTGGTCAGTTGCTTTGTAGTGCCTTAACATCAATAATTTTTATTTCTTTTTCAATATCGTTTCTGATAATCGTGACTTGGAATGTTTTCTGTGTGGGATGGTCACGCTCGGAGTATCGCTTTGTATACAATCGAGGAGCACCTGCAACAGTTCTGAAAACATTCTCCTAAAACAAAAAGAATATACAAATCTTTATATTCGTGAAATTAATATTCTACGAAATGTATGTGCCTTATGATTGTATCACAAGTGGACAAATAGTACAACATGAACAAAATAAAACTTGCACTTACTTCTAAAAATATTCAATCAAATATTCATAATTATATTAAACAAATGGAGTAAATAAACAAATAAGTCTAACCAACAAGCTGTAATTGACAATAGTACTTGATGCTATTCTTAATTCCAACCAAACTGACTTTTGTATTTATTAGTTTTGTGATTGGACTTACTAGAAGTTTGGAATACATTGTTCTCTTTCCTAACAGCGTATTAACATTTAGTATTAAAATTCATTCATACAAAATAATGCATTCATATAAATAAAAAACATTACAAATATGAGTACTTATCCATTTAAGAATTATCTTTACTAATTAATTAGAATCAGACTTATAATCATAGTATAAGTGTACCTCTTTAGTTGGTTTTCTCTCTATATAAGAATAAGAATAAGAATATTTTTTATTCATAAAAGTGTTCCGTACATATTTTTAAACAAGTACAAGAATTGTATACTAATAACTTAAGAATCAATTTAACAATATGTAGTACTTAGCACACATTTAAATATACCACTTGCATGGTGACTCTTACATCAAAAAATATACTAAAAGTAAAAAAAGGAAACACTTCAGTTATATTGATTATACTAACAAATATTTTAATGAAACATACTTTTATGAATATATAGGGCCTCTAAAGGCAAAGCCTGTGCAGAGGTTCCTTCATGCTAAAATTAAATTCATGATAGCTCAGATAGAATGTTGAAAATTAATTTTGATTAGAAAAACTCCTGTTTATCAAATATCTATGTTAATTCTAAATGTATACTTATGTGCAACTTTGATCCGAATAAAACTTTTTAACTTATGGTATGCAGAAGACAATTTATATTCTGTTTACTTAATAACCATAATTTCAATAGTTTTGAAAAAAATATGTATATTTTTTGAATTACTTATATCTTTTGGTATTGTATTAAACATTTTAGGTCCTAAAAAAATAGCTCTTTCTAAAAATAGTTAAAATTAGGTTTTGGAACTGCTATTTTGTCTTTGTGCCTTAATTTATTTTTTGTAGATATTAATTAATACAGGCAAATTACCACTAGTGACATAAAATATTTTTAAAACCTTATACACAAACAAATATGTAATTGGAAAAAATGTTTAAACTTATAAATAATGGATGAGATGGCTCGTACCATACATTTTCTTTTAACTAATCGAATGAATTTCTTTTGTTGCATTAGAAGAGGCTTTAAATTGGTTTCATAGGTTCCACCCCAGCAAAATATTCCGTATTTCTAATCTACTATTTACTAATGAAAATATATAACATTCTCTCATAACTTCCTCTGTACACATATTTTGTAGAAAATAAAAAGGTTCTTAAAATACCATTAAGTTTTTTCTTTACCATGTCTATGTGTTTTTTCCAGTTTATTTCCCTATCCAGCAAGATTCCCAGGTATTTCAAATTGTCAGCCTGAGACACAATGCACACTCAGGACACTCTTTGTTTGTACACAAACAACTCACACAATTGTATAAAATTTGTTTGTTTGGTAAAATGTTGTGGATCTTTTTTCAGGCTAAAATTTAAGTACTTTGTTTTTTCGGGACTTAATAACATATTGTTCTTTGAGAACCACCATTGAAGGGCTTTTAAATCTATACTCATTGCTTCTTCTATATCATTCCAGTCATCCTTTATGTAAGTTAATGCTGTGTCGTCAGCAAATGATGTTATTCTACCATATAAATTTGAATTACAGAGATCATTTAATATATACTATAAACAATATTGCACCTAATACTGACCCTTGGGGTACTCCACTTTTTATTATACCAAAGTCACTGAAAGTATTGCTAATTTTTACACATTGTCTCCTATTATTTAAGTAACTTGAAAACCAGGAAAGAACGTTTCCTCTGATACCGCAACAGTATAATTTATTTAAAAAGAATGTCATGATCTACAGTATCGAAAGCTTTCTTTATGTCCAAAAATAATCCACTAACTTTGCGTCCTGAATTTATCGCTTCAAGTACATCATCCATAAAGTTTTTTAACGCAGTTTCAGTACTCAAGCCCTCTCTGAAACCGAACTGATTTTTACTAAAGAAGAAATGGGTTTGCTCAAGAAATTTAACTAATCTTTTTTTCATAATTTTTTCAAAAAAATCTTTGCAAAAGTTGAGAGTAAAGATATCGGTCTGAAATTTTTGCAGTCATTATTCGGTCCACTCTTATGCAAAGGAATTACCACAGCGGTTTTTAAAATATCCGGAAATATGCCCTTTTCAAAACTTAAATTAATTAAGTACAGTAAGACATTCACTATTTTTGGATACATCAATTTAATTAGAGATGAGCTAATGTTATCAAATTCCAGGCGAGGTGTTATTTTTCAAATCTCTTATAACAGATACTAAATCATCTCTACCACTACTGGAGCTAAAAACATGGAATTGCTTGAATTATATAAACTTAAAAAATCTCTTATAACAACATAAGTCAAAGTTATCAGGTTTTAATTTTTTTATGTCTAGCTTATCTACAATAGACAAAAAAAATGAATTAAAACTCATTACAAATTTGTTTAATATCGCAGATTTCGTTACCATTAATATTCAAAGACTGTATGGGAGGTCGTTTTGACGTTTGTCCCTGTTATTTCATTTATAACCTTCCACGTAGTCCTCGAAGCTCCATTACATTTTATAAAAAGTATTCTCGTAATAAGAATTTTTTAAATTTCTGATTTCAAATTGTAGTTTATTCCTGTAATTTTTATAACGCAATTTTAATTTTCCATTGTTTGGGTGATGCTTAACGAGTTTATAGAGTGTATTTTTTTATTTTTATTTTTTTGCAAAATACAATCACTCATCCAAGGTTTAATTTTAAAAACGCCGCTTGTTTGGTTGATTGTTCAAATTTACTTTCAGAAATTATTTTTTTGGATGGTATTATGAAAAGTATCAAACGCAGTTGACGGGTTTTTTATCGTCGTAGACTTCTACCCATTTAAACCTGTTCAAGTCGCGCAAGAAGCCAGTCGTAATCTACGCGATAGGAGGGTGGGGAGGGGCCGGCAGAATCAGCTGATGTCTGTCCCTCCACCCCTCCCCCGCCCAACGACCACCCGCACACACACAACAGCCATCCTGTGATTTGTAATATTCGCGTCTATTACCTTTACATCGACTTGAGTCTTGACTTTGTTTTGCTAATCTAGCAAACACGTGATCGATGCATGAAACTGATTCTGTTCGTTACTCTAGTTGGTTCTTTTCAATAAACAATCGAATCCGTTTGAGTAAAGAAACGCATTGTAATTGTCAATTATCATACTATTTTCAAATAAATTTAAATTAGCGTCCCCGATGAAAAGAGCGTTCTTTTTTGTTTTAAAATTATTATTACGAAAAAAATACTCATTAATCTCAACTAGGAAATCGTCCTTGCTGAAGCTATGCAGCCTGTAAATTGCAAACAAACAAAACCTCTGTGAATTAAACTTAAATTCTAATATCATTAGATCTGCTGTTTTAAAAAGTTTATCGGTTCACATATAAAAAATTTCAACATCCAACTTTACAAAAATTGCTATACCTCCTGCCCTTTGATTTTCATTTGCATTTGAAAAACTTTTATAATTTGGAATTTTAAAAAACTGTAACTCTTCATTATCTATCCATATTTATGTCAGTACAATTATTTTCAGGAAACAAATGTCTACTACTTAATTCAGCAATGAATAAATCGAAGTTACTTCTCATACTACGAATGTTTTGATGCAATATTGTAAAATCCGACCATTGTTTAACGTTACACTGATTAGTCGTATCCATTATTTTACATTTTGAAATTTTTTAACGGCTCTAGTAAAAAATTTTAATTGAAACAGTTCTACTACCAAGTTGACTACCTTGAAAATAATTAAATCTAGCAGAGTTAATTATCTAACATAGTTATCGCTGTTAACTGCCAAATCAACACCTATAAAACCTATCGTTTCACATAAGTCCTTGTAAAAATTTAAATCATTCTTGAAAAATATGCATCCGACAAGATGTACTGGAAAAAACCAGATTGCTGTATTACATAATATTGTAAAAAATCATGTTGTTGCATGATTATGTTACATAGTTCATTATATCAAAATAATTACAAAATTATAGTATCGTAGATGTGGCATAATATAAACATTTTATTGTACTTAAACGTCCCAGATAACCTCTTGACCAGCTTCCAATTCATTACAAAGTATGAAAATGAATTTGAATTCACTACCTCTTGATTGTCTGATTAAGAAGGTGGCGTACAGAAAATTTAATACCGAGCATACTGTAATTGCTAGAGTTTTGATGAAAACGAGGCTAAACCAACTTTGTATAACTGATATTTTATAAACAATGAATTCAACTTCAGCCATCGATCATTTAGTCAGCTGTATGCGACTGCAACTTTAGAGATGAGAAACTTTACTCATAGTCTAGAAGCAAAGATCCAATTTGCATGTTATAAGCACATAACCTTGAATTTATTAAAACATTAATACAGGCATACTTTATATGAGAAGTATTAATAAAGTATTAATTAATAATTAATTTCTATATATTTTTAAGCCTAATAGTTGGTTTCTAATAAGGTTTGCTGACAATTTAATGTACGTGACTGACGATTTATTGTAGATATATTAGGTAACAAATATGATTCGAGAAATAATAATGTGATGATTGAAATCCTAATCCTTTCGATGTCCATTTATTGCAACACCCATCAACAGTATCCTGGCATGTTCCACCTGTGAGTAGCTTATAATCGACTAATGATAATTTTTTAGTGTAAATTTCTCAAAAAATGCTCGGTTGATTATGTATATGTTTCATTCAAAATTATTTTCGGGTTCTACGCAGCAAAACCGTTGTTAGTTTGTATTTGGTTGTTCTTTTCACTATTCTCCGTTAGGCCGTTTACTGAACACTACCTAAAAGTTTATAAGTTACATGTAGATGTTTCAGGCTACTTCGTGATTGGAACAACCGAATAATATTTTGTACATTCTTATTTGCTGAGGAAAACTTATATGAAATAAAATATGGAAAATAGGAAGCTGTCATAGGGACTTTTAAGACACCCGGTATAATTTCATTGTTTCATACTATAACTCCCGTAGAGGCTAAGAAGCAAGGAAAGAATCCTTATGCTGTGCTATATATAGAGAAGCAACTCCATTTTCATTTTTGGTAGATAGGTATTACTTTAAAAGCCCGAGTGTTTTAATTGTGCGACTTATACCGAAGAAAGGCACCTGTGCTCTGAGTGGTTGGTATCATACCACAATTCATTGCGAAATGAAAATCCAAGATCTTTAACTAAAGTTAAGTAGAACCGATTAGTAGAGTTACTGCCTTAATATAGTTTTAGATCCACAAATTTAGCAGTTACTGTTATTTTATTGTTGTAACACAACACACAAAAACATTTTATTCTTCAACAGTTTATTTTTTGTATAGAGTTGGTTTTAGTAATGTATGTGGTAATTAAGTACAGTATTATTTATTCGTTTGAAAAATTTGAATGTAAATAGGTGTTTTTTGATTGAAAGTTATTTTCTACCAAATAAGTAAAAAAGTTTGGTCTTTCAAAGATTACTTACATATCACCAAAAAATATAAATAATTCATTCAAACGCTAAAGAAAAAACGTGGCAACTGATTAGAATTAATTAATACGACAAAATATATGTAGCTTAATGGTATGAATACCAAGCCAAAAAAGAAATAAAAACTATATTAATAATGTATGATTATGTTTCCGCATATGATTTGTTTGAGTAAATATAACCTATACAAGTACATATGTAGTGTCAAGTTTCGGAGACGTAAAATTGTTGTGCCTTGTGATACCTAACTGAACCATTTGTCGTAAGGAAATAATTGTATATTTTTGTTGTCTTTCGATACACGAAGAGAACGAACTTTGTCTCAAGGAAGATGTAGTACAAGTATACGTAGAAGTTCAAGAGATTCAAAACGAATGCGTCTGCAACGTAATAATGAAAATGAAAAAGAGGGAAATTCGGCTCTCAAATTCTAGAGAAATAGTCGCAGAGTAAAAGAATCTTCTACTGATTGTGAAATTCGTCTTAGTCGTCATTGACAAAGACATCGCTCTCAGACAGCTTTTTAAACGTCTGAACAAAGAAATTACCGATTAAAAGATTTTAAAAATCTATGTGACCCGTGCGAAGCCGTACGTTTAAAATTGGAATTACATTGATTAAACATATGACAGATTTGTTGTAATACAATGTTTATATGCAACAATTAATTATAACGAACAAACTTAATTTCGCATTTATAATATTACTAGGAGTTACTCCCGCGCCTTCGCACATAATTTCGTAGGTTTCGTACCGGTATGAGCACTTTTGGTTCCAGACAATTATATGTGCGTCGCCAATTTTGGGTTTGCCTTCTTGTCATGACTTATCATGAATGCCTATTTTAATTTCTTCAGGTATTATTATTTTTTCCATAGTTGAATTTGCAACTACTTTGCCTTTTATATCTGCACTGCCAGCACGTACCCGCTGATTTGCACGCAGTGGTATCAGCTTTGCATGTGTACGAACATTAATGGTTTGAATGAATTATATTTCCGAAGCAAATGTTGAGTCAGCCTTGTAGCAACAATCAGCCTTGTAGCAACAAATTCAACACATCGTAGCAACGATCGAGAAAATACGCCAAAAAGTGTATACTTATGGCCATCGTATTTTCTCTGGACTTTTAATTTTTTGTTCTATACCATACATTTGCCCTATTTTCTGATGAAAAATAAATCTACATACTTATTATTCTTATTAATTATTCTCAAATCAGGAGATTAGAATATTTTATATTGGCCATCACTCACTTTTCTACAATTTAAAAGGATATGCCAATAGCGTACCTGTAATTCAGTATGAAATCGTTTGCAAAGCCGCGGTCAATTGTTAGTTTAAGAGTTAATGGTTAGCTTTTGTAGTAGTTAAAATTTACAAAACAAAACTGGTGACAAATACTATAACTTTGAAAATATTCTAAATAATTCTTTATCGTCATTATTCTAACAGACAAATTTTATTAATTTTATTTAATTTGTTTTAGGTGGTGGAAACAATACAAGTTCCACACACAAGACACGGTCGTCTCCCTGGATGGCTGAGAGGGTTCCAGAACCTGACGTTGCAACATACCAATGAGTACATGACCTACAGAGGCATCTACGATGACACCACCTATAACCCCCTCTATGACGTCACTAACACGACATTCGATGACGTAATATACAGTGATGCAAATCATTCAAATTTAAATTACAATGGCACTTTGATTGCAGTTGGTGGTGTAGATCCAAGAGTTTACATTTTCGCAGCAACATTTTTGATAGTGTTTTGTACCATTTCCTTAGCTGTCAACATCGTAGTCTTGTCTTCAGTATTCTTTATGAGATCCAGGGTGTACCCTACCCTCTACATCAGTCTCAGCCTCGCTGGTGCTGACACATTCAGTCTCTTGTTCTACGCTCTCGGACTTTTCTTTTTCACTCTCCTTCCCAGGTTGGACATCAGACTAAATGCTCCCTGCGTGCATTTACTGTTAGAAGCTCTCAGAATGGGAGCTATCCTGACGACAATGTTTCATCTTGCGGCTCTAGCTGTCAACCACTACTTGGGAATACGTCTGCCGCTACACTATAACGTGTATATGACTCGGAGGAATATACAATATGGAATAGCTTTCTTGTGGATCGTGCCCTCCTTCCTACTCATCCTCTACATGTTCTTGCTGGAAGGAGATAGCTTCAACACATGTCCTTACGAGTAAGTCAGCTTAGAATTTATCGATTTACGCTTAGAAACATGACCAAACTATATATATGCTGTTGATGCACAGTTTGTCATAAAGTCAAGAATAATTCTTTGAATGCTCATATATTTAATAGCATAACATAGTTAAACGTTTACATCGCTAAAGACACTTTTTTCTGAAAAAAGGACAAACTCTCTTTTGAACACAGAGACTGATTTCGATAGACCACATTATTCAAGCATTCTTTGGTATACAGGGTGTCCAAAAAGTCCCGGGTCGGTTAAATATTTTTTCCAAATATTTAAATAGAGCTACAAAACCTTACACAAAGTTACTGGACATAAAAATCTATTTTATCACATATTCAGTGATCCGCTACATCCTCAGGGGGGGCGGCCCGCTAGGAGTCAGAAGAAAATCTTAAATGTAAAACATAGGTTTGATATGCATATCAAATAAAAGGTCTTTATTAGTAGAGTACAGAGCCGCAAACCCGACCTCAAACGGATAACCGAGTCAAAAATGACAGCCGTTCAAAGATGGCTAGCGTTTGGGTCCAAAAAGTCCCGGGTCGGTTAAATATTTTTCCAAATATTTAAAATAGAGCTACAAAACCCTTACACAAAGTTACTGGACATAAAAATCTATTTTTATCACATATTCAGTGATCCGCTACTTCCTCAGGGGGGCGGCCCGCTAGGAGTCAGAAGAAAATCTTAAATGTAAGCATAGGTTGATATGCATATTCAAATAAAAGGTCTTTATTAGTAGAGTACAGAGCCGCAAACCCGACCTCAAACGGATAACCGAGTCAAAAATGACAGATGTTTCAAAGATGGCTAGAGTTTCCAACTTAGGTTAATGTAAAAAATACACTGATGAGCTTTTTTGATTTTAACTTTACTAACCCAAACCTGGTTTACAATAAATTAATAATTGTTGTTGTAGAATAATAAGTTTCATTATTTGCAATGATTTAGTCAATAGAAGAATTACTACTTACAGAGAGCTTTTTCACAACAGATGCTCGAATTATCCGCCTTCTGTTGTTTGACAGTGAGCTTATCGGTGATAAAAAGGCCTCCGCAGCGTGTTGTAGTCCTGTTTCCTCGCGTTCCAAACAACCACTTTCTTCTAAGATTCTGTTCCTCAATTCTTCCAAATCCCGTGGTTTTCTTTTTATAACCCTATCTTTAAGATAACCCCAGAAAAAGAAATCCAAAGGAGTTAAGTCGGGGAACGAGCGGGCCATTCAATGGCACCTCTCCTTCCGATCCATCTTTGAGGGAACATAACATTTAAGTAATCCCTTACAATATTCCTGTAGTGCGCGGGTGCTCCGTCTTGTTGAAAACCAGATTTGAGCCAAGTTTTCACCAACAATATTTCGAAGAGCTGGTATTATACGGTTTCTGAGCATGTCAAGGTAGGAACTCCGTTCTAAAGTTCCGTTGATAAAAAACGGCCCCACAATCCTTCCACGTAATATGCCGGCCCAGGACATTCAACTTTTGTGGGTGTTGCGTGTGACCTTCTATCATCCAGTGCTTATTACTATCAGTCCAGTAACGGCAGTTGTGTTTGTTTACATTGCCATTTAACATGAATGTAGCCTCGTCTGAAAATACAATGTCATTTAGAAGGATTTGATTTGTATCTAACTTGGTCATCATAATTTCACAAAACTCAAGACGCCTGTCAAAATCGTCTTCGTTTGGTTCTTGATGCAATGTCAATTTGTATGCTTGAAACCATTTTTTATACTAAATGTTTTGAATAGAGCTTTTAGGACATATCATTATTGCCTGCAGCCGATCTGAGCGTTTCATGAGGATTCTCAATGAATGACTGAAGAACTTCCACACTCGAATCCTGATCGGTTGCACTTGGTGGACGACCACTTCTAGGAAGATCAGAGACAGTTCCATGAGTTACAAAACGGTCTATTATTCTTGTAACTGATGATTTTGATATTGGGTTTCGGTTTGGAAATGAGTCATTGAATAGGTGTTGAACTTTCACTGTGAGACCGTGTTAAATCCCCCCAACCACGCATCATTAATATGGTAACTCTCCTCACGTTCAAAGACAAGAATAAAACTAAGTTGAAACAAATGAAGAGTAAAAAACTGTTATGGTCTGTCTTTACTAACGAGTAGAATGCCACTAATAACATCTAACTATAGCAAGAATGGTTACTGCCTGCGGGAATATCCCTCAGAAATAATGAAACTTATTATTCTATAACAACAATAAATTATTAAACATAGTTTTAATAATAGTAAGTAAATTATTAGTAAATTATTAAACATAGTTTAATTATTTAACAGCTGTTCTAAACTAGAATACTATTAGCAAGAACAGTGCTGCCACCAGCTACAAATTTCAAGTCTAACTCATTATTGGTAAAAAAATGGACATGAGGTGTTTCTCAAATGACTGATTCAATTGTAAACAGTTTTGGGTTAGTATAATAAAATCAAAAAGCTCATCAGTGCATTTTTTATACTAAACTAAGTTGCAAACTCTAGCCATTTTTGAACGGCTGTCACTTTTGACTCGGTTATCCGTTTGAGGTCAGGGTTGCGGCTCTGTACTCTACTAATGAAGACCTTTTATTTGATATGCATATCAACCTATGCTTACATTTAAGATTTTCTTCTGACTCCTAGCGGGCCGCCCCCCTGAGGATGTAGCGGATCACTGAATATTGTGATAAAATAGATTTTTATGTCCAGTAACTTTGTGTAAGGTTTTGTAGTTTTATTTAAATATTTGGAAAAAATATTTAACCGACCCGGGACTTTTTGGACACCCTGTATTACAATATTCCTATATCATTCATTTTTATATTTAGATTTTCATGAAAATGGTTAGTTATTAGAAGGTACATTTCTTGTTTGGCTGGAGATATCAAACTGAAATGTATTGCTGGTTTATAAGAATACTCAGTACAACACTGATAGTACGACGAATCCAAGTACACAAATTTACCTGTTAATCCGTTAAATATATCCATTATCAGGTATTGTTAGATAGAGAAATTGCACATAACACGTAATTATGGAGACATACGTAGATGGAAGGACGGGATAAACATGAGGTATAAGAGTGCATTTAAGGATAGATGCCAGCTCACCGATATGGTTCATACCTCGCTTCATCCAAGGGCTGGGTAGAACTTCCAGCTTGGCAAGGGCGTCTGGGGTTGCAGTGGGATTCACGGAAGAACAAGTCACTTTCACTAAGTTTATATACACATATATATATATATATATATATATATATATATATATATATATATATATATATATAATTATAAGCAAATAAATAATAATTAAAAATTAATAATTCAATTATAATAAATAATTATTTATTAATAATATTATATTATATATGTATACATATATCTATCTATCTATATATATATATATATATATATATATATATATATATATATATATATATATATATATGTATATTATTACATAAATTGTTATGTTATGTCACAAAGTGGACTGGTTTTAGTTGCAATAATTTAAAATTATACAGGGTGAATTTAAGTTAGTGTCGAAAAATTTTTTGGGTGATACTACTCAGTATTATAGACCAAAACATGAAAATAAAAAATCCCTATCCCATCTATCTTTTAACTACGACCAATTTCGCTATTTTGTTAAAATATCATGTTTTGTTTCAATAAAACTCAATTTCCTTTATTATTTTTAATGTTTTTTTTTAATTCTGAATCCATTTTTGAAATCTACACAAAATTGTACATGGGAATAATGGAGAAAAACTGTCTTGAAAATAAGTTTGATCCAAACAAATTCTGGATGGACTTGATATGGACCACAATCAGAGGGACAATATAGTTTTCCAACAGGACGGTGCTCCTCCTCATTTCAGCAATGAAGTGCGTCAGTGGTTAACGGACAATTACCCGACATGGATAGGTCGCGCTGGAACTGTAGCTTGGCCGGCCAGATCTCCTGACCAATCTCCTATGGACTTCTTTGTTTGGGGGACTATGAAACAGGAAGTTTACTCGACCACTGTAAACTCTGAGGAAGACTTAAGAAACCGGATTGAGTTAGCTGCCCAAATAGTGCGTAACAAGTTATCTTTGAACGTGACGGTTAGGCCATGAGGAAGCGTACGAGAGCCTGCATTAGAAACGGAGGCAGGCAATTTGAAAAACAATTTGTAGATTACTTACTTTTATGATTATTCTTTTTTGTAACTGTTCTTTATGTGTTTATCCTATGTTTGATTTATTATCGAATTAAACACAATTTGGACTGGTTATTTGGCACCGTGATATTTTAAGTAGACCTTGTTTTCCAATACTGATTCTTTAATAATGAGTAGAAGATGAAAATAAAAGTAACGTTGCATTATGTCATTTTAAAGCCCACAAAATAAGCAAGTTAAAAAATGGATTCAGAATTAAAAAAACATTTAAAATAATGGAGAGGAAATTGAGTTTTCGGCTAAACAAAACATTAAAATGGGGTATTCCTTCATACTTGAGATTGTAGAGATAAGATAGTCAGGAGTAAAAACTGATAAGATATGACAATACATTATGTCATTTTAAAGCCCACAAAATGGGCAAGTTTTTTGTGGTATTGGCCTCTCTTCAGAATTAACTTCATTTAATTCCTCGGGTCTAATATCTTTTTAATGTTTTTGCCGAAAACTTAAGAATTTGATTTATTAGCAATTTGTTTGCATCAAACTTATTTTCAAGACAGTTTTTCTCCATTATTCCCATGTACAATTTTGTGTGTAGATTTCAAAAATGGATTCAGAATTAAAAAACATTAAAAAATAATGGAGGAAATTGAGTTTTATTGAAACAAAAACATGATTTTTTTAACAAAATAGCGAAATTGGTTCGTAGTTAAAAGATAGATGGGATAGGTATTTTTTATTTTCATATTTTGGTCTATAATACTGAGTAGTATCACCAAAAACATTTTTCGACACTAACTTAAATGCACCCTGTATTTGTTAATGTAGTTTCCTTTAAAAACCTGACATTATAATATTACTTATTAATTTAAAATGTTTTACGGCCTTAACAGTTTTGCATATATCTTGGGAAATACTCGAGGTCAAACTTGTGCCATCTTGAACTTTTTATTTATTACCACTTATATGTGAGTAGTATCTATGAACCAAGTTTAATGAATCAGCAAGTAATAATGGGAATTATCGTGTTCACCATTTTTTCCGCATTGTTATCATATACAAGGTTAAACACACGCCAGAATTCGGGTCAATGTGGGAAGATTCACATCAGTCCGCGGATGTATATAATTTTAATCGCACATGTATATAAAATGTGATATGAATATCATATCACATTTTAGCTCTCTATATAAACGCATTTTAAAGCTTCCTTGTATAAATACGGACATACAAAAACATAGAAACATGCTTTCGTCATGAACTGGTGGGAGGGACTCCGCTAATCGATCAGATAACTACACTTTGCACTGCATAATTTAAGTATATGGGCTCAAATTTTAAGGCCACAATCCTGGATTGTATAATGAATAACTTAATTATAACATTTCCTTGAAGATTTTCTGTTTTCAAACACACACACACACACACACACACATCAATACCCAAAAACTGCCTTACCCTCAGGAAAACATCTATTCATGTTTGGCAGGTAGAAGCTATTGTCGCTGTTTTAAGGACGGTATAGATGAATTTTAAAATGAAGAACTTAAATAGAATATTTTGGGACTATTATCCAATTATAAGCTACATTTGAAACTTGCTAATTAAATTTTAATTGATAAAATATTTGTAGGTAACAGACAGACAAGTGCTTTAATAGAAGATTTTGATGAGATCCATGGTCCATCAATTTCATTTTTCATTGGTAATCCCAGTCGGTTAAGAGCCAAAACACAACCGGTTAGCTTGTTAGCGTTACTAGAATTTTCACTGTGTATTCTGTTTACAAATTTTTGTATTCTGTGTTTTTTCTCGTTGCTAACATTGTTTCCGTATGACCCAGGCAACCAGGGTCACGTTTTAACCTACAAAGATTTAGACTCCTAATGAACCGATGTGTACCATCCTCGATACCAATGTAGACGTACTAGAGTAGAGTTTTTTTCTAAATTTCAACTCTCTAGCTAACTTCGTTCAACATATTTTATAGTGCGTACATATAACATGTCTGACAGACAGAAATTGGAAATTCGTTCACCAATTATAGTAGAGACGCTTCACTAAATGCTTAGCTAATTACTCTAACCTTTGTAGGGCCATTACTTTGAAACCTTCCACAGACATAAAAATAACACGTAAGTATACATATTCTTTTAAATGGCCTGAGAATTCTAATATACTGTTGCTGTTTTACTCTATTTACTCTACGATGTGTTATTAAGTAGAATAAGTGAAAGAGAACAATTTTTTTTGCAAACTTTAAATAGCCGCCTTCCTAAAACCTCGAGTAATAAAAAATTGTAAATACACAAAAACTGTTTAAAACTCTGAAGTATGTTTATGAAATGGAAAAACTAGTTTTACGAAACGAGGAAAGGTTGATTGCTATAAGCTTATTTAGTTGAAATATTGAATTGTTTATTGCATAGTTAAATTAATATGCGAATTATTTTTTTAAATTTACCTATGAGTTAATTTACGCTGTATTAACAAATTCACCACTCAAAGGTTTTTGTTTACTTAAGTTGATGTAAAATCTTACCGAAATTACAGCAATGGAAAATGGGTTTATTTTAGAACTACATTTATATGACCAAATATGGTTTTAAATTTTAGCGGAGCTTTCAATACCACTTTCCATGGTTACAATTCCGTTAGTTCCTGTATTACAACTTGTTAATATATATTTTTGGCTTCCATGTTAAAGTATCCACAAACATCGGCTACCGAACAGGTCAATTCCCGCCACGCTGCCTTTGGGTTTAGGCACTCCTAAATAAAAACTGTTATTATTTTTTGTGCCGTAAATCAGAACCAATTACAAACTTTTGACATAATTAAAATTCTACCACAGGCTGTTTACTCAACATTACATTGCGATTTCTCATAGTTACTATTTTGCGGATGAAGGTTTCTTTTTATACTCTTAAATGCATACTGAATTAAATAGAGAACATATCCGTTTACTAAATGATATGACCAGCGATAGGTCTGAATAAGTTACAATGTCAGATGCACTATTTTAAAAGAAAAATACATAAAGTTATACTTTTAAAGCTTAAACTAAAAGTTGAAGCGAGAGCCAACAATTGAAAACAATTTGTGGCGTAGTAAATTCTCTGAAGCGTGATCGAGATTTCTTCCAAGGGTATTACAACGCCGGTTGTACAGCACATAATAATGAAAAGATATAAACTAGCAAGATACAATAAATCTACGATATATATATATATATATATATATTTAACACAATTGTTTCATACATATGTTGGCTTGCCAATGTTTCAGATTCTTAATGAGGGCGAAATTCCGCACGAGGTTCTCCATCCCGTTTTTTGGAACTCTGGGTGCGATGATTTTCATCTACGTGCATATCTATCGGCTTGTATGCAAGCACCAGAAGAGGCCCCTGGATGGTAGATGCCATAGAAGCTTCAACCGCTCCAGAACCCGGGGCTCGAGTTCCAGTCAGGTAATGAATAAAAGTGTAAAGGTTTGTCATATTGGCAGAAATGTTTTACCGAGCGGTAGTAAAACATATAAGTTAACGTAATCAGAAAGGTTAAATCAGCTCTTTTAAAGCTGAAATTGAACAATCTCTTCCGAGATGGTAGCTTTGTTTTCTATGTTAAAGGCAGATTCTTTTTGTGCAATAAATTATTGTAATTTCTATTGAGATAAAATTAGTGAGTCTTTAATGCTTGAAGTCACCACAGACACAAAAAGCCTCCAATGTGCAGAGGCAGGTTGGCTTTATTATGTTTTAATGGCTTATTTTGTGTTTTAAGAACGATTTCTGGCTGTTTCCTCAACAGTTCTGACTAACACTCAGATAGCACCATTGCCTTGTGTACACCAGTTTATTACATGTAATGTGACTGCTTAAAGTATTTGTTCGATAATGTTTTTACTATAAGTCTTAGTACCATTAATAATAAATGCAACTGTGATATAAGTGTAATAAACCCTACTTGCTGAGCCAACCAAGATGACTTCCCTCAACATTATTTTATCATTCAGTAAAAATCTAAAAATGTATCCAGTAACACTAATCTTAAATAAATGTCGGAAACAGCGTGTTCTATTTGTTCACTGAAGTCAAACCTCTCACTAAACTGTGACATAGTGACAGTTACAGTATTAAACTGTGACAGCAATATGCATAAATACACTTAATGAGGTCTTAGGTGTACATGAATGTGTACTTATACATCAAAGCCAGTTACCTGACTGACTCATTTCGAAATAACGAAGCTACTCACTCCATGTTAATTAAGGATATTTTTACACATGTGCGCGTTATCTCATAAGTCCTCGCTAAAAACGGATTTTAAAATGTTTTAACCGCATGTTTAGGGTCCCATATGAATCCTGTAGAGATAGACGATCCAGACGAGTTATTTATCATATTTCCAAAATCAGTGGAACTACAATACAGTTACTGCAATACAGTTCAAACACACCCTACACTCTTACTAAATATTTGTTACCGAGGCTTGAAATATGGATTGGGGATTAACAGCATTTGGGGATGTAAAAATACTCGATAATAACCATATCTGAAGCTACGAGATAACAGGCCTTACGCAAGCGGTTACGTTCTAATGACTCTCACACACTTTCGCGATTTTTGGGAGCAGGTCGATACTAATGTAAACATTCTTGTCAATTCCTCTGTTGGAATGGCAACATTGCTCTTGTGATGTAAAAGTTTTAAATTAATAATTTATATAAATAAAAAATCTATTTCCAATTTAGTCAGGGAGAAAATATATCCATAATATGTGGTACATGGGAAGTTGATGAAGGGAGTTATGTTATAATTAACAAAAATCGTTTATAATCCATCTATTTTCAGGTGAACCTGAAGGCAATCATAACAACAATCATGATCCTCGGATCTACTGTCATCGGCTGGTTGCCAGCCTTCACCTACTTCGCCCTCATCTGCAAAGACTGCTTGTTTAGTGAGCTGTGGATGATGGGAAATATGACAGAGGTCATCATCTTGATCATAGTCAATTTTCTAATGATCGGCAAGACTGCAACAAATAGCTACATCTACGCATGTCGCATGAAGGAAATCAAAGTAAGATAGATATCAAAGCTCACCAGAGCGCTTTACTATCAAATGTTAAACTTTGAAGAAGTGGATTCAAAGAATTAACAAATGACCAGATATATTTCGGATACTAAAACAGTCTTGTCATAATTGATTAGTTTTCTACTTATTTACAATGAACATTAAATTTAAAGTTATGAAAAATAACATAACCTGTATGTTTTATAATTGTAATCAATTACTGGCATTTTGGACCTGTGAACTCACTTTCTACATTCCGGTGTAAAGTATTAAGCATGAAATTATGAATATATTAACCATTGTGGGTTTTATACGTCTTAATAATAATCCAATTCATTACAACTTACATAAAAAAGGCAGATAACTTGTCTTTATGTTTTGCTACCACTTCGTCACACAACGTAATTAGTCGTGTACTACATATGAAAGTAAAGTATAACTGAAATAATTAAGGAAATAAATTGTTTTATACTATATATCAGCAATATTTAAAATAGATGAGAATATGAACCTAAATGTGGGGAGAATTGAAATGAGGAGAAATGTGAGGAAAGTTTACGTTAGCAAGTAAAATGTTGTCCTCTATAACAGGTATAATCAGCTGAATTACAATATTATTAACATAACACCACAAAATTGTTTTACAGCTAGAAGTAACATTTGGGGTTAAACAATTAGTTCATTCTTCTACGAATTTCATTCACTTATAATTTGTTTCAGCTTATGTTACCATGCAATATTGCGTTTTTTATTAATTAATTTCTGGTTAGGTACTTCGAATTAAGGTGGGAAAATCTTAACAAATAATATAACAATTTGATTAATTATATTCTTAATTGTATTTCTTAAATCAAGATGATTATTTTTCTATATAATACTAGCATTGAAAAGTTTAATATAATTCAATTTACACGTGCTATTTCTGTTTGCATTTAAATATCTCTTGATAAAAACTCATATTTTGAGAGGAGTGCAAATACTGAGTAAATTTTTAGAAGAAACCTGTCCATGGTTATCTATGGGAAATAAATTATAATAAAATTGCTTAAAGTGAAACCATTTATTGCTTGTCAGAAGATGAATAGGGCCAAATGTACAGGAATTTGTGAAGAGAATTCACGGAACACTCTATGAAACTCGACACTGTAATCTTTGAGTCAAACAGTTATTTCAATATTGTTTGTAGCCACAATTATGTATTTCCATAAAAAAGTAATATCTTTAGAGCTACTAAATCTTCAGATGACAAAATTTGCACAGATATTATTACAAATAATAGGAAAATAAAAAATGTGGTTTTCTTCAATATTAACAAATACGGTTCTTTAAAATTAAAATAACGAAACATTATTTTTAATTTTTATAACAATTCCAATGGTACATTTTCAACGTAATCCAACAACGCATAAGAGAACATGACAAACTTTAGATGTTTGCTTGCAAAGGCCGGTAGTTTGTTAGTTGAAAGACATCATCTGTTTTGAATCAGCTATAAAAAATGTTAAAAATGCGAACTATTTTTAAATTTGTATCACAATTATAAAAACAATTTTTTAAACGAAATCCCCCAACGCATAAGCAAGGGACCACTTTAAAGGTAAGTTTGCAGAAGTTGGGATCAACAAACAGCTGACGCCTTGTGTTGATGACGGTTGACATGATTGTTGCTCACAACAAACTTACGTGCTCTCTTAAGGGCGGCTGTAGTGAAACGAGTTTCAGTTTACCCCATAAGAGGAATGTTAACCTTTGCATTTAAAATTATTGTTGGATGCAGGATAACGGAAGAAGTCTTATTTTAAAGATGCGTGTATAACTATTAAGCATTCCAAAAAGTTTTCATTACCTTGAAAAATTTACACTTTTGAGTATTGAATTGTTTTTTCAAACACACCAAGATATATCGAACATTTATGATGGATATTAAATACAAAAATACTTCGTACATAACTCTACGACATTAAATAATGTAATACAAGTGTTTGAGATTTGACATGTTTCTTGTGGAGCTAAATGTAAGATGACCTGAACATATTGGCTCTTTTAATGTAATACGGTCTTTCAATTATTAAAATAAACTATTAGATTTTTCAATAGGACAGGAGTAATTAAATTAATTAAAGGAGAATATAAAAATAATACAAACTAGAATATGTACATGAATTAAATATAATTGTAAAATAAAACATTAATATAATAATCCACTTTAGAATTGTTAACTGACGACCAACTCAAGGTACCGTCCGACACAAGGCAATACCCTGGCAAGGCATTTGTTATTACTGAGAATCAGTTTTATCAGACTCAAGGTTAAACAGTGTATACAGGAGATGCAGTTGGATGCGTAGTTTGCCCCTGTTCAAACACAATCTAATGTTGACGCTCTGCTAGCACGTCTCGGCACATGTCACGGCACAAGGACTGGTCTAGGTCATCTGTGGACCCGACCATTTCAGTTCTAGAAGACGCTAATAAAGTACTCTGCCTTATACTTCAACGTGATCAAATTGAACGGATATAAAATAGGAAGGATATAAAATAAAAGTTTAAATAAAATCATTTAACAAATGTTTTTAAAGGTGTTTATTGTTGTTCGAGGAAACCAAATTACAAAAATTACAGTTACAGTTTCGAGTTAAACGAAAAATACGTGTGACATAAACCTATATATAGGTTGACAAAAATTTTAGAGCATTAAACCTACGAACTGTTTTGAGTGTCACACCTTCTATAAATTTATAATGTCACATCATTTGGTATGAGAGTAACTAGATAACGAAATTTTTTCCCTTATGATTATTGTGTCTTGAATATATTAAACTAGACAATATAAAATTATTATTAATTATATATTGCTAGTAGTACATATCTCTCTCTCTCTCTCTCTATCTCTCCCTCCCTCCCTCCCTCCCTCTCTCTTCTCCAGAAGCCTTCATCCAGTCTACGGGTATTTTCATCCTATGGAATCTTCCATAATCTGGCTTATTCTGACGTCTGACATGTATTCAACTCTGTGAAGTTTAGATCTTTAGAAGACTCCAACCTCCAAGAATTTCCGGCCTCTAGTAGGTCTGATTCATTTTTAATAATCCCCATATAATGATTGCTTCTGATCTATAAAACTTCACTTCCTTAGAAACATCCGGACTCATGTCTATGAGGCCTGTAGTTACAATACCGGGACCTCCAGGGCTAAGAGAATACCCAGGTTTTTGTAGTGAGCTATATCAGGTTTTGAGAATTCACGAAATACATACAACTCAGTAGTTAATTCATGAAGTTTGAATTTATTTCAGGTTACGTATAAAAATATAAGGATTTTTTAGAGCTCATATGTTTACAATGGTGTAACGTTTCCGTGAAACTTTAATTAATTTGTGTGAAAATATATGTAGCTTTTCTGTCTGAATATTGCAGTAGCTTCCTCATTGAAGTACGACGATCCTTTGAGTTGGGATAATGTTTTAAACCTAGGTAATAACTGTTATAAATGGTGTATTGCTATTGAAATTATGGATGGATAATATTCTATATATTGGAATTCAACATGGAAAAATGTACAAATATTTTTGATTTACAATATTTACTCTTTATAATTTACTTGAAACTACTAAATTCCTCACAAAGTCTTTCTGGGCACGCTATTGGCGTAACTCCACGAATTGGAAATCTTAGATGGGATGGTTTGCAATGTAATAGGGTATAGCATTATAATTCATAAAAATTAAGGATGGATACATGAACCCTAATTGTGCACTAGTTTTATAAATAATATATTATATATGTTTAAATGAAAATAATTATAAAGCTATTAATCCTAAAAGATTCATGATGTGATTTGAACCAATAATGTTTCAGATAGCACTCCGTCGGATGAGGCGACGGGTACTGATGTGTCTCTTCGCTCCTCAAGGCGTCCACTCGGACTGGATAACAACAGAATTAACACGCACCACCAGCAGGCAATCCACTTCCCGTAGTCGCACCTTTGTCTACCGCATGAATTCGTACAACGAGCCCTCTAATACCAACGGAGCCTCTCTAGCCTACAGTTCGCTACGTCGTTGCCACTCGTCCACCACGAGCCAGTCAAGACAACCTAACACCTGTCTTTAAGTTCCATCCACTACCTTCATCGTGAGCCCTCCAACACCAACGGAGCCTCTCTAGCCTACAGTTCGCTACGTCGTTGGCACTCGTCCACCACGAGCTGGTCAAGACAACGTAACACCTGTCATTAAGTTTCTTCCACTACCTTAATCGTGAGCCCTCCAACACCAACGGAGCCTCTCCAGCCTACAGTTCAATACGTCGTTGCCACTCGTCCACCACGAGCCGGTCAAGACAACGTAACACCTGTCTTTAAGTTCCTTCCACTACCTTCATCGTGAGCCCTCCAACACCAACGGAGCCTCTCCAGCCTACAGATCGCTACGCTGTTGCCACTTTTCCACTTCGAGCCGGTCAAGGCAACCTAACACCTGTTATTAAGGTGTTTCCACAACCTCAGCCTTCCACATAAAGTCGCACATTGAATCCTCCAACACTAATAGACTCATATTTACCAACATTTTGACGTCGCTGCCATTAGTATATCAAGAGACGGTCCAAGCTGCAGGCATTTGATATTTATTTGTATCTATAAAAACCGTAATAATAATCCTTACAGCTGTGAATAGTTTTGCTTTTCAGGGTCACATTGTTTAATTTCTTAAGAGACTTATTTGTTCTCTTGGGATAAAAGTTGAGATATTGCACATAGTCCTTAAAAGGCATTTGCGCTGTTGCCGGATATTCTGAATGTGTAATGTTAAGAGTAAGAGACACCTCCTGTCTAGATCGATAAAAGAGGATTTTGAGCATTAATCTTAGAAGAAGAGGAGGATATCTTTGAAAAAGTCTCGCGAGTCAAAGCGGTCAGGCGTGACTTGCCCTTATGTCTGGGCTAGCAGTCAAACACGTCGGAAACCCCACTCCATCAGTCATCAACCGCAGTAGACTAGACCTATTGATTTACTTACCCTTGCATCCCAATATTTTGACATCTGCCTTTAGTGATATACCGCTCCCGGACATCCATGTGTTGACTAGATTTAATTTAAACATCGGTGGAACATTCGTTTTTACTTTATCCTGTGTAGGTTCCTGGAAGGTATAAACTAGCCATAAGTGAGCCATCCTGGCCATTACGAGAGTTTTATTAGAGAACTAAAGTTTTATTAAAGCCTAATGTTAAAACCTAGAGGAAGCTGCTAGGTTTTACAATCATAGTATCCAGTTTTAAATCATAGGAGACAGCCTCTTAAAAGGCAGACTTACTACTTAAGACAAAAAAACCTGACGTACTGGGTGGCAGACCACTTCTTAAAAATATCTGCATTGGTGAAAGTTATATTCAATTATACAGTCGTGTTTAATGGAATGTACAAGAAGTCATTGCTGAAATTTATTTATTTATTTTATTTTATTTTCATGCTATAAAACAGGAAATACACCCAATTACATTATAGCAGTACAAACAAATCAAAATGTTAAATAAGTGGTTTGAGTCCAAGTCCCATATCCATTGTATCACTGGAATATTTATAAGCAAAATAACTATAAATACATATTATTCTAAACGTTACATAGGCACTACTATAAATAAATAAACAATAAATAATACACATTCAGATAAACAACAAATACAGTATATGGTAATGACAATATCAGGAAATTAGTTTCATAAATTAATGGAATTTTAATTCATAAATTAATATTAAATCAACATTTAATAAATATAGCTTGAATTTAAGAAATTGTAAAAGGAAAAATATACTATGAAGGACTGGTATACAAAATTAATGAAATGCATTTCTCTTTAAAGATATTCAAACTGTCAAAGTGAACATCAATGTCGGATCCACCCAAAAGCATTACGTTTATAACCCCTCATCATCCGCAACAGAGGAAAAGACGATCGCATCACTGTGCGTGAGTGAGGTAAATTAAACAAAAACTTGTTTCTGCTGTTAAAGTTCGGTATGCGATAGCTGAGGGTCCCCAAGCAGTACGCGTCATCCACCCGAGCCCGGACCAGGCCCCACAAATGTACTTGCTCCAAGACCCGCTTCCTCAGGCTCAGGCTCGTCAACCCAAACATCTCCAACAGCTCATTGTATGGAACTAAATACGTGTAAACATTAAAACATTTGAAATATAAATATCTCAAACACTTCTTTTGCACTCTTTCAAGCATATCTTTATAAATTAAATGTGTAGGATTTCATACAATGGCGGCGCTTTCAAGTCTCGATCTGACCAAGGATGTGTACAACACCATAAAAGACCCGATGTTTCTAAAATTCGCACCTTGTCTCATAATAAAGCCCATCATTCTACTCGCAGCATTCACGCAAGTTTCTATATGAGTACTGAACGATAGTTCGTTATCAATTGTAACGCCCAAGTCTTTAACTAAATTGACTTTTGTAATTGACATTTAAATTGTAGTTGTGTATTATGGAACTATTTGATTTGGTAAAATACATTACATGGCACTTTGAGATATTAAAATTAATTTTATTTTGGCTAGCCCATTAATACACATTATCCAGATCAGCTTTTAGTATTTCAGCGTCCCTTATTGAAGAAATGTAATAAAAAAGTTTTAAATGGTCGGCAAATAACAAAGAATTTACTGTTTTAAGGTGGTCACACAAATCGTTAATCATAATTAAGAATAAACAAGGACCTAAATTTGACCCTTGAGGTACCCCAGATTGCACCAACAAATTAGATGCAAATAACCCTTATAACATACATACTGTTTTCGGTTTATTAAATAAGAATGAAAAAAATGTATTAAGTTACTTGACAATCCATAATGGTGCAGTTTTTTTCAATAAAATCAAGTGGTCCACTGTATCGAATGCCTTGGACAGATCAAAATATATTGCATCAGTCTGGGTCAACGAGTCCAACCCCAAGGAGACGTAATTCGTAAAATTTATAGGTTTGTGTTAATTGAGCGTCCAGGCAAGAAACCATGTTGATTTGGAGATACGTATTTACTAAAAAAGTTTAATAAATATTTGTAAATAATGCTTTCAAATATTTTAGCAGGTGTTGACAAAACGGCTACAGGTCTATGATTTTGTATTTGGTATTCCTTCCCGCTTTTAAAAATAGGCGTTACTTTAGTCAATTTCCATTTTTCAGGAAAAGTGCTTGATTTTAAACTTAAATTGTATAAAAATTTTAACGGTTTGATTAAAATATCAAACCCTGCTGAACAGGTAATAATCCATTTGCAGTATAGTAATCTTAAAGCATAGAGGAGAAAAAGAATATAAACCAAAATGAAGTAGAAGCCTCTCAAGTTAATCAGAAAACAAACCACAACGTAATCTAACTTGAAGATAATTTCAATCGTACAAATTTAAATAAACAAGTTTCAGATTTTTATTACAAATCAGCACATATTTACGACTATTTATTCCAAATAAGGATCTGTTTTGGTACCATGCGATCAATACGTGTTCTACATGGAGTAAATAAATAATTTACCAATGATGATGGCTAGTGGATATCATTATTCATTCTAAATCATAATTCATTCTAAATGCATATGTTTAAAATAGCAAATATACGAAGTAAATAAAAAATATTAATAAGTAAATATTAAATTGTAAAAGGCACTAGCTCAGAAGATCAGCGCATTTCTGAGTATTTTGATTTTTGTATCCAGGAATGAATCAACCATCCGTTAATTTACGTCCAACTAGTTCAGACATTGAATGCTGTGTGTGAGGTTTAAAAGCAATTAGTCTAAAATAACATTTCCGTTTGACGCCGTGGTTAATTATACCGTACATAATATTATGTGGTTGATTGTGTATACATATAATGTCCGCACAAAAAACGACAAATTCTTTAAAATTGCATGGAAACTTTCTAGATCACGAGAAGACAAAGAGATATTTAAATATAACATTTTTTCTATTTTTTTAAAGTTTTAAAGAAAATAATATGAACTTAATCAATTCATAGGTTTATTGGATTGTAAAAGGAATCATATATTATGATGTTCCGTACGTGATATAAAAGAATTATATTCAATGCTTTATTGACGTTAAATGTTTGAATGTTTAGATTTAAATTTAACTAATAGAAATCATTTTGATTGAATAAATTAAAACTTGTATTCCAAATGTCTTTAATAATTTAAAAAGGATCTTGTTTCACTTCAACAAAATATCTGTCTCTGCCAATGTAAAGAAAGATTAAGTACCCCCCCCCCCCCCCACCCCCCCCCCCCCCCACCCCCCCCCCCCCCCACCCCCCCCCCCCCCCACCCCCCCCCCCCCCCACCCCCCCCCCCCCCCACCAACGATTCTTTGCTGAGACATCGAAGGAAAACAACCAGGTATCTAATTTTAATATGATGTTTATAAAATACCTTTATTTAGCTAAAAATCGCTTCCTCCATCGTCATATAAAAGTATTATTTCAAAGTCCCTACTTGGGGCCTTTCCTTTAATTCCCCAAAGGAATTTTGTTTTTCCGTTACACGTTTCTTAGAATAAGGTATACATAATAAACACACATATTTTATATATCTACTATTATAAATATATACTTCAAGGGAGATTACGATGAAAATTCAGTCTCAAACTTTTTGAATAAATGGTTTCAACGACATTTTAAGGGGAGCACTTCGTAAAAAAAATCTCAAAATTAATTACAAATTTTTTTTTTTTTTTTTTTTTTATTAAAGTTTTGAGAATTTCCTTTTCCCTATAACAATGGTGGTATTAAATTTTTTTTATGATGACCTAGAAGTGTCCGAAAGTATTTTTTTTTTAAATAGGCCATGCAGGCAGTTTCGGGCCTGTTAGCAGTCATCACGTTTGAATGGGTGCTGTTATAGTGACTGACTTCGTTGCAGTCATGTTCCATGATATTGGTTGGCAGGTTGACAGTTTGGTTATGTTCAAACAACTTACACTAACCAAACAAAACATCCTGTTTTATAAACCATTGCTTATAACCTAGGGTAGCATACATGTTTTTGGTTACTGACAATTTCTGTTTTAGAGAGTGAAAAATTACGTAAAAATTGATTATGCGTTTTTTCTTTTTTTGTGAGTTTAGTGGAGAGTTTCTGAGTATTTTTTTTGTTATAGAGTGTAGTGAATTTTATAATGCCTGCCACGTTCACAAGCCTGCTTTCAAGAAACGCGTTTTCAAAGGAAATCAACATAAACCCTCCAATCTAGTCCTAGGCCTAGTTAATCTCAGGATCAAGTAACAATCGAGGTACCAATACTCCAAATGTGGATAGGCCAAGACCTCAAAGTTGCAATCTTCTAAGAGCAGGTCAGTCCTTTTTTTGAAAAACAGTAACCAACTTGAATGAATAAATTTTTTTTTTGGATATCTGAGTCCTGAAAAACTGTATAGTTGAAACTGATAGGATTGTTGAAAATGAGGCTCTTAGTAACGTTTCAGTGTGTAAAAATTGCCATGGCCAACTTGTTTACAAAGTTTAAAACACGATTGTCAGGGCCATAGCATCAAAAATTATAGTCAGCTGTTTCTGGATTGTGGAAGTGAAAACACTAATTACTGTGACAAAACTCTGAATTCAGTCAGGCCTAACACTAATCAGAATGAAGCAAAAGTCCTGATTAGGCCTAACACATTTTATGACCACTAAAATCTTTTCGTTTGGTTTATGCTATGCGTAACATAGGCGAAAGGTAGAGTTGGCTGCGGAGGAAAATTTGCGCTTTTTATGAATCCTTACTCCTCACCTCCCGCCCTTTGAGATATCATGAACATGAGGTCAATTCACTTGGGTTCAATTGCTGAGTTTAGTGTGTAAGATAGTCAATGCAAAGTGCTGTGCAAGAAGCCAGTTATCGCTGATAATGATGGTTGCAGGAGACCTCAGCTATAGCTGCTGATGGCCTCATGAGGCAGAAGCGGGGTCACCTTTCACTAAATGGGGAGTCGGATTGTTATCAGTGACATCTTTTAATCAACCCGGGTAAGGTCCTAGACTATCGGAGATTTTATCTGTAAAAAAATATTGCAGATGCACTAATAGACTAAACAACACGCATGGTGATAGGCTGTATCGCAAACCTTTGAAGGTTCTAGTGGAGCCCATGGAAGTTGCTGGAGCAGTCCGCAATTTTTCAGCGCTCGCAGGGCATTGTAATGAGGCTCGTTACCTTGGGAATACCTTGGTGATGGAGACAGCAAAGGCGTACTCCAGGTGTATGCGAAAGCCAAGCCCTATGGTGATACTGCCCATAAACAAAGATAGAAATGCAATAGGCCATGTCCCAGTAAACGGATGGGATCGAGATTAATAAAATTCTAAAAGCTAAGACCTAAAAACACTCCCTGACGGCTCACGACTTGGCGGCAAATGAACAAGCAAACAGATTCTCTGCCATTATTCAGCTCCAAAAATACTACGGATTGGCAATTTAGTGACGCAACACAAGCAACAAACTCTGTTAGAAGACATGAAAAAAGCCATTTGGGCTAGAGTTTTTTCCATGTGATGTCTTCTAATGAAAGTGCCTCAACATGGACCTAAGTCCAGATGAATGAAGAAAACCTGGTGTAAGTACCGCAAAGCCCGGTAAAATCCAATGAAAACTATGATCATGGCAGGCCATTTTCACTTGCCTGAAAACCTAATGACATTTATTAATAAACCTATTTTTCAATATCTAGCCAATCCAAACTCTAACTGGGCAAATGTACTAAGGGAAAAAACCTCAAAATCCCAATGCAGTCCCTCAACAATGTCATTTGGACCTACATACCTAAAAGAACATTTGTGGAGATTTAAAACTTTGAAAATTTGGCATATATGGAAGCTGTTAACAGCATTTTATATGATGGGCTACATTTGGCATAATGCAAAGTTATTTCAAGAAAAATAGGAGGTGTCCCCAGGGCCCCAGCATTTTTATTACAGCAATGAAAAAAAGTTGACCGGCGGCGAATTTGAGAAGGCAGAGAAAGCTCAAGAAGATATAGAGAAAAAAATTAGACCAGAAGAAAAACTTACTAAAAAGAAGTCTGGAGGATGAAATATGAGGAGCAGGAAGGGAGATCAGCCAGCCTATGCACTGGAATAGTACTGACAAAAAGGTAATAAAGACATATACTTTTTTCCGTTTTATTTGTGTTTTTCTTTTCCGAAAGTTGCGCGTGGGGTTTTCAATACAAAAAAAGTACATTTATTTCCTCAAAAAAACTACAAATGGTCGAGGAATATGAAATTTTTTTTTTTGTATGTTTTGATAGCACTTGTTTTTAAACATATGTGGAACCACTAAAAAAACATCACAATTTTCACTGAGTTCAATATTTTATAATGACATACATATACACATATTTATATATGGCTTTTTGACAAGCGTTAAAACAAAAATATATAACTTTTAGGGTATAAGTGCCAAAAAAAAATTTTTTTTTTTTGGTTCCATCGTGTTCCCACTAGAAGCCCTCTTTAAATGAAAAAAAAGAATTAATGAAGATACCTCCAAGTAGTTTCTTGAGATAAGTGTACCTATGTTTAACATTACGAAGATAGGAGCGAAGTGGCTCCCCTTAAAGCTCATGCTATTAGTTTGATGAAAAATCATATGAAGTGTAGTGTAAGTATATATTACTAGAAAGTTGTATCGCGTGATATGTTCTTGATTTGTACTTTCCACGTACTTCCATTAATACCGGTCGCTGAGGAGAGTACGCCCACATTCAAAAGTGGCAATTACACTTTTCGGCAGTATTTGAAACTGTTTTACTGCATTTTTACAGAAATATATTTTATGATCTAAATGGAACCGTTTGGTAGATGTTTACAATGATTGGATGAAAAGTAGTTTTAGATTGCTGAATGATATCACCTCTGAAAATTATTTGTTCTTGTCCCAAACATTGTTATACCTTTAGTGCTGATATTTCTACAATGTAAAATAGTTTCTATAATTTATAGCACTCATGTTTTCCCAATTCAAAATCTTCCTTAATATTGAATTCAATATAATATCTGCTTCTTTTCGATTAGAGACAAGTTTTCGCTAGCAGTACTTCCTAAAAATAAGATTACGTTACTTTTATTTTAACAATAGGGTGACTAATATCTTGAATCTAATGTCCTGATTTAAAAATGATTGGCTCAAAGGTATTAAATAATCTATATATTTATATTAAAAGCTACCTCTGAAACACTGTAATATTTAGATGACAAGACAACCTTAATGCACTTAGTTCAAGCTGGAGAGAAAAACGCAAGTTTTCTCACGTCAGGTTTGTTTCCGAACATATTATGATCCAGAATATGTGAAATCCAGCCTGGACGACAAGTGAGCAAGTGAAAGAAATTGAGTTTATTATAGCAATGAGACCGTTCAATGGTATTCTCTTATCACATATTTCAATGCCTTTTAAATACTGTATACAGGGGTGAGGCAGACCACCCGTACAGTACGTATAGCGGCCAGACCAAACGAGGTAGATTATTCGTAACAACTTAAATCCCCCTATTTCCACCTCAAAGAATTTGGAGAAAGAAATTATTTTGAAAAATCTCTAAAACTCTCCAAAAGGGTTAGTTTTTTTTTATTTTTTGGGGGATAGAGGTGGTTTTTGGAAAATTTTCAAATGTAAAGGTATGTTGGGTTATACCTCATTTTTACCTTTTAACCGAGGTTGTAGGGATCATCGTCAAGTTCTGTCGAAGAATTGACATGGAAGAAATGAGACGCAAAGCCATTCAGAAGAGGGGATTTTCAGCATCGAACCTGGGCTTGTCAAGTGAGAAGACTGTGTACGTGAACCTGGCAATGTCACGAGAGACTCGCATCCTGTGGGCAGCGGTTCGCAGGTTCAAGGAGAACAACCGGTACAAGTTTGCCTGGATCACCAGCTCAGGAAAAATTCATCTCCGGAAGACTGAAAAGGGACCAGCAGTTCTAATCGAGGACGAAACGGATCTCTTACGCCTTCAACCCTCCATAAAACAACACCAACCTACCCAGTGATAAACATTCGCTTCAACTCAGCCGCTTCTACCACCCAGGTGTGTCACACTGCATATTATTTATTATTAATTTATTTGTTATGTAATTCAAAGTTTAACTATATTGTTATAATTTATATATTTATTACCTAAGTTGTGTTGAACATTTGTTATTGTTATTTTTTATTATCTAAATTATTTTATGAATAGCCCTAATAATGTAAGTTTCTACTATCAGAATGTAAGAGGTCTCAGGACAAAAACTTTAGCATTCAGGCTAGGTGTTATAGGAAATAATTACGATGTCATTGCAATTACTGAGGACATGGCTAAATGAATCAATCAACAATTCTGAGATTTTTACAAGTGACTATGATTTATATAGGAAGGACAGAATTGGTTTGGGTGTTAGAGGTGGAGGAGTTTTAATTGCTGTGAAAAACTGTTTTAGATCTTGTAGGCTGTTTAGTTTAGAAACTGAGGGAGAGAATGTCTGGATAAAAATAACTTTTTCAAAAAACTGTTTCGGTCATTTTGGGCTTGGTTTATTTTCCACCAAATCTCTGCATTATTTTCTTATACTTCATTTTTCGAAAAATTAGAACAATATAATTTTAAAAAATGAGAAACTATGCATCTTGGGAGATTTTAATTTACCTATATCTGGTCCATTGTTCAATTTAGCTGGAGGGGGAGAAGCTTGTAGACGGTTGTTATTTTTTACAGAAATGTTTAATCTTAGTTTAAAGAATAATATTCTTAATTGTTCAGGCAGGGACTTTAGATTTGGTTTTAACTGATATAGAAAACGTTAGTTGTTAGTGAAGAGCCCCCTCTGGTCAAAATAGATTTATATCATCCTGTTTTGGGAATAGATTTTGAAATGGAAGAGAGAGCTCTAATACAAAACAAGGTCATATGTTTCGCAACAGAAAAAAATCAATATAATTTCAAAAGAGCTAATTTTTTACAACTTTATTATTCATTTGAAAATATTAATTGGGAATCTGTTATGAATAGCTGCAATGTGGAAAATAGTGTGGATTCATTTTATAATATTCTGTACTCGACAATTGATAAGAGTGTTCCACTTTTACAACATAAGAAAAGTAAATATCCTATCTGGTTTTCTTACAATACAATTAAAAGTATAAGGACAAAAGAAAAAAAAACGAAGATTGTATAAAAGATTGAGGTGCATTGATGTGTTGAACGAATATAAACAAATCAGAGCTGAATCAAAACAATTAATTAAAAATGATTTTTTTAATTACACTTCACACTTAGAAGATAATATAGTAAATAATCCCTTATCTTTTTGGAGTAATTTAAGGAAGTTAAGGTTGAATGATAATTGTGTATCATCAATGACACTGGACGGGGCGGAGGTGGAGGGGAATGAGGAGATAACGAAGGCATTTGCAGCGTATTTCAAGTCCGTCTATGATTCTTTCAACTCTGACCTTGGATCAACTGATAAGCGGTGCGCTCAGTTCACCTGACCCTTCTGATATCAGCTGTCTTACTGTTACCAAACATATCTGAGAGTGAAATTTCTCACGCTATTAAAAAACTTAAATCAAAGCAATCTTTTGGTCCAGACGGCATTCCTTCCTTCATATTTAAAGGTTGTTCGGATTTTCTAATTAAACCTCTACACCATATTTTTAATTTGTCACTATCTCACAATGTTTTCCCTCAACGCTGGAAACTGACAAAGGTCGTTCCAATCTTCAAAAAGGGTTCCAAAAAATGATATAAAAAATTATAGACCAGTAGCTCTTCTTTCAACACCAGCCAAAATATTTGAGTCAATTTTGTACAACCGAATTTTTAATCATGTAAAAACTCATATCACTCCCAATCAACATGGGTTTTTCCCAGGAAAATCAATTAATTCCAATCTTCTTAGTTTTACAAATTTTTGCATTTCTTCCTTAGACAAAGGAGGCCAGGTAGATGTTATTTATACAGATTTCTCGAAAGCTTTTGATAAGGTTAATCATTTAAAGTTGCTAAACAAGTTGAATCACTTTGGGTTTTCAAACGACCTGGTACAGTTCTTTTCATCGTATCTTCACAATAGAAGACAACAGGTAAAATATTCTGATTGTTTATCTGAAGAGTTTTTAGTCCAATCGGGTGTACCTCAGGGTTCAAATTTGGGTCCATTATTGTTTCTGTTATTTATTAACGATGTCGTTAGTTGTGTTCAAAATAGTCGGATTCTTCTTTATGCCGACGATATGAAAAATATTTCATGAAATTAACTCTCTAGGTGACTGTATTAGGCTTCAGAGTGACCTGGATCGCCTGGTGGTTTGGAGTCAGAATAATTTGCAATTTAATGTTAATAAGTGCGAAGTGGTGCGGTTACACCAGGGCGTATCCAGAGATCTATTGATTTTTCGCTATCATATTGGACATAACTTCTTATCTCAAAAATCCCAAATTAAAGATCTTGGAGTGATCTTTGATGAAAAAATTGTACTTTTCTCAAACACATCATTGAATCATGCAAATCGGCTTATAGAACCCTGGGATTTGTATGGAGATCTGGCCAGTTTCATTAGACATATTGACACATTCAAACTTCTATACTATTCTCTGATTAGGTCTAAATTGGAATTTGGATTTAGTGTTTGGTATCCTCATCAACATTACCTGTCTCATATGATTGAACATATTCAAATGAAGTTCTTGAGGTTCTTGTATTTCAAAAGCTCTGGAGTGTACACTTTTTTAATACCTTATTCTCAATTACTATCGCTTTTTGACATTCACAGCCTCCATAAACGCAGGAACTTGGGTATGCTTGTCTTCTTACACAAGTTAATGAATGGTCGCATAGATTGTGGTGAACTCCTATCTCAACTTAACTTCCTTGTGCCTCGGCCCGTGTCCAGAGTCCAAGCGTTATTCAGTCCTCAGTTTGCACGCACCAGTCTCGGGGCTCACGCTCCTGTCAATGTTATGATGCGGCTGGGTAATACTCTACCTCAAAACATTGATTTATGCTCGTCGACCTTGGCTTCTTTTGTCAGCAGAATTGGAGTGATTTTACCTGATTTGTATGTTGAATAAGCTTTTGAATTGTATTTTGAATCAACATTGGATAAGCTTAAAGTTATACTATTAATTTACAAGAATTTTTTGTTGTACAATAATATTGAAATTTTTAGAAACTAATTTAAATTTTGCTTGGTTTGACTATGTCCTGATTTATTTATAAATTCATTTCTTATATTGTGTTACCATTTGTTTAAAATGTCTTCAATAATATATTACTGAATGTATGCTTTATTTATTAATATTGCTAAAAATAATTTATATGTACGAGCTTTAATAATATAATATTGTAAAATTATTTGTATTAAATGCTGCAATGTTATTGGATTTATATCTGTTTTGTAGCATCAATAAAGAATTATTATTATTATTATTATTATTATTTTAAAGGTATTTCTTCACTGATTATTTTGATGCAAAAAAGAACCTATCTGGCCGCTTATGTACAGGGTACACCAAAACGTTAAGAAATCAGGGGTTTGTGGGTAAATTTATTGCAATTACCTGCACAAATGTAGAGAGACGACATTTTTAATCACAACTAATGATGAGACGGCTTATCAAAAAATATCTTCAAACGCCACACTACCCCAAAATTTACACATCTTAAAAATACATAGAATTTTGAAATACTTAACAGCCCCAATCTAAAAAAACTCAAATAGCAACATAGGTTGTGTTGTACATCATTAGAAAGGTCTTTAAAAAATAAAACATTTTCTACATTTAAAGTTTGTCTCTATCTCCAATGGTTTCAAAACTGTAGTACAAAAATAGATTTTTTTAATAATTTTACCGAGTTAGTTTGAATTTTAATATCAAAACCCAATAAAAAAATGGAAAAAATTTGAACTTTTAAGTTTAATTTGTTTTTATATAATGTAATAAAAAAACAGGATTTCTATCAGTGTAACACGTTTCAAAAGCAATCTAACCGTGGTGTTCATGTTTTAATAATCCCAAATACACGAGTTGCCCCTGGAAGAATTTTGGAACCAATTCCTTGGTCTCTTATCTAATCTCTGTTATTATCGTCTCCCTATTCAGTTGTTCTTGTGACCACGTGGTATGAGGTAGATATTAGTTTTGTTGATATAAGTACGTAGTGTAAGTTTTGTTTGTTCTAATATGCCATTCTCAAATGAGGAGGGATTCCAGATGCTTATGGTATTAGGGGGATGTTTCCAAAATTACTCAGCTGCCGCTCTTCTTTATGCCCAACGTTACCCAGACCGTGAACATCACTCCAGGAACGTTTTTTCAAAGACTTGCTAGTCGAGTTCGTGAAACAGGTCATGTTCAACCTGACCACAACAAAGGAAAGGAACTCGCTAGACCCGTGAGAAGTGAGAAGCCGTGCTCGCTAGGGCACCCGAAGTTTTGGCAGCCTTTGAACTGAATCCGCATGATTCTAACCAACGAACTATACTACTGGAACGCGCCTGGGCTATAACAAGAACCGGGCCGACTCCCGGGTTGCGTCCTGACGTTTGCAGCGCTCGGAGATGGGCAAGAACACGCTCCTCGTACAAGCAGGCTATGCAGTGTTTTGCTTTCGCGCATTTTTATATCGCCCGCTGGTAGACCTCTAATATGATTAAAATTTTACAACATAATTTTCTAACTACTGTAGCACAGCGTTTTTTTTTTTCTTAAGCATTTGAGGTGTATGTAAATTCGCTATAAACCAATAACCTGTTAATCTTATCAAATTTCCGTAGCAAACGACAGTAAACTAACACACAACAGAACAAGATAAAGTCTAGGTAAAATAGTAGGCTACATGTTTTCTTATTACTTGTGGTATATTTCAATTCATGTCACAAACAATTCACAAACATGATAAACTTAGTCTAAGTGTTGGAAAACAAAATCATTTTATTAAGTTTTTGTCTTATGCCCAAGTTAGATTTCTTCGTCACATGCAAGGTTTTTTGTTTTGCAATGTGATGAGATATTATTTTCAAAAACAATTGAGTTACAGATTTTATTAACAATAATTCATGGCTTCCAGTAAATTCATCGTTACTTAAATGTCCTTTGAATACACTACCTGTTAAATGGTTACAAACTCTCATTGTTAAATTTACAGTAGTCAAATTAGTCTCAGATAGCTTGAGCAAATAGGCATATTTAACAACCTTTAATACATCCCTCACTTGATCTGATTAATTTGCCCTTAGATTTAAAATCAGTAAGGCGTGTATATGTTCTAAGATCAGAATCATTAGCATGGAGTACATAACAACAATCTTTACATTTGATTTGTTTCTCCATTCGTCTAACAATGACTCCACAGATATAATACAAGATTTCATCCTTAAAACTAGAGTCATCATAATTTTCCATTACACATATGGCGCTCTCAATTTCACTCTCGTCATCTATGTCATCTACAACACATAAACCATGGCCTAACTCAAGAAGGCCTAAGTGTGAGTTGGGGTCAAACTCAAGACAGTTGGAATTTTCAGATGCCCTGACACTGTTCCTAAACATTAGTTGCCTTACTGCCCAAGTAAACTGTTTTGTATTAGGATTGTCATTATTCCCACCCCTACTTCTAATACAGGAGAAAAATAATTCCAGGTGGTCTTGACTAAATTTGTATGACAACAAGTATTTAAAATCCTCTAAAACTAACAATCTGTCTCTTAAAATACAAAAACTCTTAATATTACTTAGAAAACCTAAAGCGAACGTCTTCCTTGCATGATTTAAAATTGATTGTCCTCCAATTTTAAGTTTTGACAAATAGTTGTCTGCTTTTTTAAGCATTAAATCATCATTTGCTTTGTTTTCTAGTTTCATCGGGCCCTTGTAGCCTCTTCCAAATGGATCCCTACTGTTCATAAAATCGAAAAGATTGTCAACTATTCTTAAAAATTCTACAGTTGCTAGACAATCTGAATCTGAGAACTGTGGATGTTCTTTAATGTTCAAATATTGTAAAGCGTCTGCTACGCTGGAACTAATAGTCTGTGCAGCTACCTTTACATTCATTTTTCTATTTTTGTAGAAAACATGTTTGTCTGATAATTTGTTACACATTTTCAGACCTAGCTTGTTCTGTAAATTATTAAGATCCTCTATATACTTAAAACAAATTCTCCCTGACTCGGAGTCTATAACCTTTATGTCCGCTAGTGCATTTCTTGCTAGTTTTAACATGTGTGGAGGATCCAAAATGGCACAAATATCGTAATTCATAGTATCGAGTTTGAAAAATGGCGCTTCAGGGAACTTACAACCTAAATGTTTCAATGCGCTAAGATTCGTGCTGGTTCCGTCAAAGGTCACGCTCTGTACATTAACGCCCACTTCACTTAGTTTAACTATAGCCACTTTAATTAGCTGCGACAGAAAAACTGATGAAGTTTTATTTACATAAAAATACCCTACGATACATTTAAAGTGGCCTCTCAAAGAAACAATTTGAAATACTAAAGCTTCTGTAGCAATCTCCTCGTTGTTGTCTATTTTGAATCCTCCAACATCTACATATCCTACATTTTTCCCTAGTTGCTCGTCATAAACTATCTGCTTTCTAATGCTCATGGAATCGAATACCAAACTTACATTTCTTAGGTGCTCCTGTTCCTTAACATTATGTCTTAAATACATGAATACCTCCTCCAAAAACCCTGGACAACAATTAAATTTTGAAATCCATTTTCTTAATGTGGCAGGATGTGGTAAAATTAAATTTGAAGCCCGCAAGTATCTATAAGCTTTTGGTGAATAAAAATATAGTGTTAAGGCAAACTCCTTAACACTTTCTGTGAAAGTATGTTTGTTTTTACTTTTTTCCTTTGTTTTTCAGGCTACTCAACAATAACTCGAAAGGCAACCCTGTAAAGTTGTTTTCTACAATTTCGATTAACGAATCTGGTGCTTTAAATTTGTTTTTCAAATTTGAAATCAATTCTTTCATTGACCTTAATTTACAGTCCCTTCTTTTTAATTTTTGCTTTAGAGCTTTAACCTTCCGGCGCAATAGCACTTTTCTGGGAGATAGAGATGTGGATGGTGATGCAGTTTTCCGCTTATCCTAGAATCATTAGCATTGAATTAATTACAACAATTAAAATTATTGTAATTATCATTCGTGAATTTATTAAAAATTATTAACCCAAACTTATTAAAAAAAACATTTGTATAAGAACCCCACTCCAATTCATGAGACATTTTTATCTAGCCGCATCCTCTAAAAAAAAACCTTTTACGTGATGTCCGTGTCTATATCTACCAACGAACTATACTACAGCTTACCGGTGTTTGATGTAGGCCAACTGTTGATTTTTGCTCGTTTGGTGTGGAAACTGACTGGTCGTGTTCCAACGGCAGCAGCAGAACCTCAAAAAATACAACAAAAATGCTGTTAGATTAACCTGCGTTGAATATAGCCCTATCGCAGCAAAATTGCAGACAATAAAAACAATAGAACATTATAACTGAGGTTTGCGGCAACAAGGCTGGCTTAAAATTTGTTTATAGTTTTATATCAAATAAAAAATACTTACAATAGTATTAATAGAATAATAACAATTTAATATAATGATTTTATGTTTTTTAACACTGTGCAGGGGAGCAAAGTAGTTTTTACGTTCTTTTAAAAATTATGTTTATCAATATTACACATTTGCTTTTTGATTCTGACAACACAAATAATTATGTTAAACTTACCGATGACATAGACGTGTTGGCTTCAAATCGAAGATCTGCACTAGGTGGCTGAATAGGTACGGGTAACTTCTTTTTGATGACAACCCTCCTCTGTTTTTTTGGCGGTGGTTGGATATTTGATGGAAAGTCATAACAATGTCGGAATTGCTTCATTTTTTAGTCTTTTCTTAGTTGTGTTTGGTAAAACTAAATGAAAATCGTCTTCTTTGAAATGTTTACCACACAGAACAGTATGTTTTGTTGGTTTGAATTTCTTTCTTTTCAATGCAATAATCCATTTTTTTAAAAGTTTGTCATCATCCAACGGAAAGCTAAAACATAAAAAGTCTGTATAATTTACTGAAAAAATCAAAACATAACAATAATTCTGAAGTACATAAAACAAATGTTTTAGTTTCGTACTGGATTGGAATTTGGTTGCATAGTGTAGAAAAGGCTAAAATCTACTTTAAGAATAGATAGGCTAACTTGGAACAACTCTCTTGAGTAATTGGATTTTTAAAATTGTTTACAGAAATATCAAATTATAGTTTTAAAAATATAAAAATATATTTTTGACTAGCGGATAATCAGTCTTACACAATCAGTCTAAAACTGTTGATTTATTTATATACCATCAACAGTCGTACTTACTGAACTATTTCTGTTAGGTCCTAATAATCTTGCAAGTTTATGAAACAAGTATAAAATACAACATATCATGTTACAATTTATAATTGCTAAATGTATTACTATGGTTAAAAATGTTAAGTCCTTACTTGTGAAAAGAAGTGTTGCAGCCTTTACTCCATCTCGAAGTACAGTTGTACGCAGCACAACTCTTTACCATTGTTAAAAAGCATCTCGAATATAAAACAAATTTGTAACTCTTAAACACCTATTAAAACGATTAAAATAATAATTGACTTTAAAACGATTAAAAATAACAATTGACCTTCTCGTAGCAGACGTTGAGACAGACTGAAGTAAAGTATGTCCAATGATGAGTTCGTGTTGTGACATGAAAAGTTCATGTTGTGACATGTAAAAGCGGGTTACCTGTGTAGTCGATTTAGTGCGGTTGAGTTCTTGCCCACTCCGAGCGCCTGCAAGTCTATGGATACTCCCGCAGCACACGGCTGTGTGTGCCCGGAAAACATAGTACAGGGCTTATGGACAGCGCGCGTTCCAGTAGTATAGTTCGTTGGATTCTACACGAAGAGTAGTTCTTGATTCTGGTATGAGTCAAAGATCTGTTTTAAGAATTGTTCACGATCATAAAATGCGCCCATATAGGATGTCATTACATCAAGAACTCCATGGAGATGACTACCATCATAGAATGAACTTTTGTTTGTGGGGCTCGAGAAAAACTACAACAAAATCAAAACTTTCACTGTAACATTCTGTGCTGTGACGAGGCTACGTTTAGGAGTAATCGAGAAGTGAACCGTCACAATATGAGATACTGGGTGTTTGAAAACCCCACACTGGATGCAAGAAGTGGACAACCAAAGGTACTGGACCCTAAATACCTGGTGTGGTATTATCGGTGACAAAATTGTAGGGCCATTCTTCTTTGACGATCGCCTAGATCGAGTAGTTTATATCAACTTTGTAATCGAAATCCCTGAGAAAGTCTTACAACGTTTTGTGGTTTATGCACGATGGGGCACCAGCACACTACGTCGAAGATTCTCGATTAATTCTAAACGAGCAATACCATGACAGATGGATTGGATAGGCGGCCCTGTGAACTACCCAGCGAAATCTCCTGATTTAACGTGTATGGACTTTTACTTGTGGGGTAGACTAAAAGACCTAGTGTATAAATCAAGACCAACAACTAGAGAGGACATGATGTGGCGGATAAGGGAGGCTATAAACACGATCAGTAGAGAAGAGATAATGAGAGCTGTAGATAGCTTCACCTCAAGGATTGAACTCTGTCTGGAAAAACAATGGGTTGCAGTTTGAGCACCGGTTTTAACTCTTCATAAGGTCAGTTACTAGGTTATTGTTAGGTTTAGTTTGATAATTGATAATTGTCATATTGATAATTTACCACGATGCTGCTGTAACATGGTAGATTTGTTTTCAAAACCAGTTTGAAGTGTTTATCTTTTTTAATAATGACAGGATACTCCTTCCTTCCTTCGCACTCACATCAATGATTAAATAACAACAGGTTTTCTCCTATATATTTTGAATAATTTAAGTGTAAAACTTTTTATAATTCAAAATGTACTAATTTAATAACTGGGTAATTTTCCTGTTTCATGAGAGAACTCAGCACTTACCGTAAGACATTGTAGTTTACGGTGTTCCAATACCTTTTTAAATTTTAAGACTTTTAAAAATTGGGTACAGTATTATTTTTTCAATCATAAACATAAGAGACCAGTTTACTGTTGGAACTTTTTTTACTTGCACATTGCACTGACTTTTATAATAAATACATTGAGTAAAATTATTAAACAATCTATTTTTGTACTACAGTTTTGAAACCATTGGAGATAGAGACAAACTTTAAATGTAGAAAATGTTTATTTTTTAAAGACCTTTCTAATAATGTACAACACAACCTAGGTTGCTATTTGAGTTTTTTTAGATTGGGGCTGTTAATTATTTCAAAATTCTATGTATTTTTAAAATGTGTAAATTTTAAGGGTAGGGTGGCATTTGATGATATTTTTCGATAAACCGTCTCATCATTAGTTTCGAATAAAAATATCGTCTCTCTACATTTGTGCAGGTAGTTGCAAAAAATTTACCCACAAACCCCTGATTTTTTAACGTTTCGGTGTACCCTGTACATAAGCGGCAAGATAGGTTCAAACTTTTTGCATCAAAATAATCAGTGAAGAAATACCTTTAAAATGAGGTATAACTCAACATACCTTTACATTTGAAAATTTTCCAAAAACCACTCCTACCCCCCAAAAACTACCCTTTTGGGGAGTTTTAGAGATTTCAAAATAATTTCTCCAAATTCTTTGGGGTGGAAATAAGGGGGGGTTTAAGTTGTTACGAATAATCTACCTCGTTTGGTTTGGCCGCTATACGTACTGTACGGGTGGTCTGCCTCACCCTGTATAGTTGTACAAAATTAAACAAAGTGCAATGAATGTCTTATTAGATGAGTACAATTTTAATCTCTTCAAATGTCAAAACCATAGTTGCAATATATGGCAATCCTTTGACACAATTACCTAAACAAGAAACTGGAAACAGTTTAACCTACAGAACTTCACAATCGACCGTTTAAAAAGAGCAAAATAATATAAACTTTCGCGCGAAAAAAGTATGTTTTTAAATCATAAATTTAGATTAGGTAAACCTGTTGGCTGGTCCAGATACTAAAAATCGGAATCAAATAAGTAAATAGTATGAATAGATAGCGATCTTCCAAACCGTTAGTAACAAACTTACAAAGGGCTAGGGATGTCTACTTAATTAAATTACACAAATTTGAATACAAATCCTATCAAGGAGTTTTGTTAAATCGCATATTTTATTTATAAGGTAAAATTACTTTTATCTTAGGAATAAGTAGAGGGAATAATATTACATAGGTTTTAAATTGATGAGATGGTTTACCTGCTTTACATGAAATAATATGCTGGTAAAAAGGGGTAAGTGCTCTACTATACAATTCAAAAACGTAATAGCTCAAATAGTCATATATTTGCATTAAACTACTTGGCATAGCTTTGATATGAATAGTGCTATTGAGATAAAGCTTTTATCCTGCTTCTAAGACTACAAGATTCAAAGAATCGTAATCCTAGTAATTAAAGAGCACTTTTCCATACAATATTTTGTTTAGATGTGTTTTACAAGGTGGGTATGTCCTGTGTAGACCAGACCAGTGCACTACAAACTATAATAGAAACAATTCCTAGGTGTATTTCTCTGGTCCGGCCTGTATGGAATGTATAACTGAAACTTTAACAATAATGTGTATTAAAGTATTGCTATACATGTACAGATCAGAAACATGAGTATTAGCGTATTCACTTTGGCTAGATCAACGTCATGCTAGCCCGGTGCCTGTAAAAATAAATTCTAGTTGAATCTTACGCAATAATTAGTACCTAATTTCTAAAAGAGAATTAAACTCTGTACCCTTCTGAAACAGAAGTTATATAATATTCAATTATGATGGGCCTTGTCTCTAACTCCGACTCTCTGCAATTTTGTGTTGAATTTTTTCAATTAGTATCTTAATTGTACCAAAGTATTGAAATTTTTACCATTAAAGAATACGAGTTATAACATATTTACTTCTACCTGGCCAACAAAGTTCAGATAACTTTGTAGCTTATCGAAACCTATACAATAATTAGTACTCATATAGTACGAATTTGTACCAAAGTAGTTGAAACTTTTACAGTATTTAATACATACATAGCATTTTATTGTAAATATTGTAATCTGTATCTTTCAAGAACACGAGTAGTATTTTCTCTAATCACGGCTTCCAAAAATCGACAACTACTATGATGCGATAATTTATACATACGCATTAGCTTTTGCAATACTATGCAAAGTTGTGAACGCGATAATTGCTGTAATGTTTAAATAGATTTCCTTACTTGGTACATAGGAAATACTTGAACAAATCTTGAATGAGCACGTTATTAAGTCTTCGACAATGAAAAGTTTCACAATGGTAGTCATTAGCATTTGGGAAATATTTTTATCTAGTATATTTTATAGTTTTATAACATAAATAAAAAATACACTTTATCTTAAAAAAATTAACCAACATTTATTCTTACTTAATTTACGTTAAATCGTAAGATTTTAAGGATAATGCCTTTTAAAGTAATGTACATGTACAATAGAACCGTGAGTATTTGTGCAAATATAATTTCGGAATAATTGTAACAAAATCAAACCCACACTTTTACAAAGACATATGCTTCTAACAGTTTTTGTCTTGTAAGGTTTCAAGATTTTGGAAGTTATACATTTTTCAGTGTAATGAATTATATTAACGTTTGAAATATTATCATTTCCATATTCAACAAATTTCCACTAAACTAGTTTAAACAAAGGGTGTGACCTTAAAACAAACAAGTTGGTATTAATACTGTTTCCCTAGAGGTTTGTGGGTAGAATAATTAGATTGAAAATGGGGTCACTACACCCAACATACAGCCGTAATATAACTATTCAGCTACAGACACGAAAAGTCATTATTTCGGCAATCAGCTTCAACAATTTATTCATCTTTACCCAAAAGTGATTAGAGATGTTTTCGACTTGAAAAACCCCACATGATAAATGCTAATGAACGTCAAAGTACAGTAAAAATGTTCATAGTCCATATATAAGGATTTTTCTAGTTAAAAAAAAATAGATATACACAGACATTATGTACAAAATTACAAATTCAAAGTGTTCAACCAGTCAACATTGCTTCATGTCAATAACTGTATTAAGTTTATTAAGTTTACACTATATTCTTTATGTGATGTTTCTTAATATTATACATACAAGAAAAGGGACAATGTTTGTAAAGAAATTATTTTTTACAAAACTATCTTAAGGTCTTCAGGAGACAAATATTCCCATATTCCCTATACTATTTATTGTATTTATATTATTATTTTCTATATTTTAATTTTACCTAAATATTTTTTAAGATGGTTAAGAATCTCAAACGTTTAGATTAGACCCACCAGATAAATAAAAATCTTCGTTTTCAAAAAAAGGTATTATCTGTACTATTAATTAATTTAAAACAAGGTAGGAATACGCCAGCGCACATGTTGCATAATACTCTTCGGTAAATTTGAATAAAACATATTTCTAATCCATACTTTATTTTATTTTAGATATGTCCTGTGGATAGTCAAATAGCGAGACTCAAGGATATTTGTCCATCCTACTGAGTAATAAGCTTTAACGACGCTCAGTGAAATTCCATGGAGAGACATGCAACATCATTGATCTTCTTATTGTTTTGAAAATGCAGTTTCATAAAAAATTTTAAATATGCCAATTTAAAGCGTTCTCGGACATATCATGTGAACAGTTAGGCTATGTAAATCCCATAGAGGTGCATGCACAAAATAAAACAAGGCGTTGCCTATGTGGTATTTAATTTATATAAAAATTAAATACGTAGCTTAATTCATTCACCAGGTGGCGAGTGGAAAAAGTCATACAGGTAAATATACAGAGAGATGAAGAATAAATTGTGGCAGAGACATAATATTTACTTATACTAATTTAGCTCATGGTTTTAGCTCAACTATTCTCGAGAAATCAGTCTGATTTATATGGGTTTTTCTAACGCTCATCCAAATCTTTTGTAGGTACATTGACCATTATTGAAGTCTCTCTTGTATACTCAAACATTAAACCAAATCGAAACAATTGAGTACTGAAGGACCCGTCAAAATGTAAAGGGTCTTACGGAGCAAGTAAAAAAAAGCAACATTATTAAATGTATTACTATTTTACATGTCATTATTTATATAAAATACAAATTTAAGTACCGTATATAATATAATAGCATGTATAATTTAATCTTCATGCAAACTGTAAAGTCAGTTTGTTCATGTAATACCGTGCGCTATTACATACAGTAAAAAGGGGGTTTCCTGCCCCTGAAGATACTCTTGTAACGCTCAGCCAAAACGGGTAGTATTTATGTACAGATTTAACTGTACTTTACTTTTTAGTCAGTTTAATTATTTTGGGAAAATTTATTTTATTACGGAATGGCAAATATATTGCAAAACCTTTCTGAAAATACCACTTGTTCGTTGTATTGATATGAACGATACATGCAGAGTTTATGTATAATTAATTTGACAATTAATTTAAAAAATAGTAACTCATTTAAAAGGGTATGAAATTTATAAACATTTAATTTAAATGACACATCATACCTTAAATAGGCCAAAAGTTTCAAAAGAAATACCATAGTATTACAATATATTTGGATAACTTAGTGTTTTATATGATACAAAAAAATCTTAAATTAAAATGCATTTATTTTATGAATTGGACTTATATTTATAAAATAAATGGTATTGGTATTTAAGTCATTAAACCCCTACTAATTCTGTCGTGGTTGTAACAACACTTTCGTGGAGTATTGTTATAAATATAACTACTCAGGGGACTTTGAAAATTCAAACGTTGAGGTTTGACTTTGGTATTCTCATGTTGTCTCACTTATCGATCGTTTTTCCAGTCTACATGGAGATTTGGCCTCACAATCTGGTATATTTCACGTTTATTGCGGGCACGTCAATCCCATCACGTCGAGCACGAGAGTGGAGAGTGGGTATTGTCAGCCATACAATCGAACCTGGGCCTTCGTGGTTACGTATACACATTGAACTGTAAGTTTCTTAGAATTTAAAGACTATTGATTATTAAGCATTTCTATTTCTATCATGAATCTCATTAAAATTCAGTATGTTATACAACATCAACTTTTCTTCTTACGTTTACCATATATAAAACTAAAAAATTAAAATTACAGAATTAAACTTTCATTAATGTTAAATAATATATTTAACATTAATTTTAAGTGTTAAAATAGTATATTTAATCGCTATAAATTACATCGAAAAAGCAATTTAATTTAGCCCAGAGCCAGTAGGCTATACCCAAATATTGCTTTATTGAAAGTGAGCAGGGACGATAAATGACCCTGTTAACGGTGCGTAAACACGAGAGGTTGTAAACAATATAAGAAAATATTGGCATGAATGTACGCCACTAACCTGATATTACTCAGTTATCAGTGTTTACAGATAGTTTTTTTTTTACTGAAACTAATTTGACTAACTATGAGCTTTCACAGATTAGCTCGCATTAAGACAAATTGACCTTTTATTTAAAGATACCATTATTTCTCTAAACTTAGTAATTTTACAAACAATAAAGCTAATTATTAAAGATTACAAATGGAAGCAAATTGTTGTAACGGGCTGTAGTTTTCACTCTAGTGTTATTAGGAGGAATTCCCCATCTGTGAAAGGAAACTCCTCGCAACAATACTTGTATAATCTCCACAGATGGCTTAGCCTACAAAGGGCCAGGATTCTAAAGACTCCAAGTAAAATTAACGAAATATCAGGAGCGATGAATAGGCTGGTATATAGTTTTGATTTTGATTTAAGGTAGTGGCTAGAACAGTAGGAACAAGAACCCACTTCTACCACTCGGAACTGTAATCACGGCCACAACCTAAATACGATTGTTGGTTGTGGGGAGAGGGGTTAGTTGTAGGCTAACCATTACTTGCCAAAATGCAGATGAATCTAGCACTAGATACCATATATAAATATTCCTTTATCCCTGCAAAAACGGATAATAGGATCCTAGGCCTAACCTAAAAATTACTGTCTATAGTTTATAGCGCTTGTTGGGCACGGAGTTCCACTTTTGACTATAATGTGTGTGACGTGTGTTGTGCTCTTTCAACTCTGTGCAGTGACAACGCCTTTGTTCATCTCTTCCTGTCTGGACTCAGCAGTTGTCAGATATGACTACTGTTTAATAGCGGTCCATTGCTGCTTGTTGTAGTTTTATTGCTTTGGAAAAATCGATGTGTATAATCGAAAAAAAACTGTTTCAAATGTACTATATCATCTAGGATCAGGATCCAGTATTTGGTGTTACTTCCAAACTGGAATAACACAATAAACATTGTAATGCTATTATGTCCCCCAGTTCTTCCCCCCCCCCACCCCCCCCCCCCCCCACCCCCCCCCCCCCCCACCCCCCCCCCCCCCCACCCCCCCCCCCCCCCACCCCCCCCCCCCCCCACCCCCCCCATCCAGTGTGGGTTTTTCAAACACCCAGTATCTCATATTGTGACGGTTTCACTTCTCGATTACTCCTAAAACGTAGCCTCGTCACAGCACAGAATGTTACAGTGAAAGTTTTGATTTTGTTGTAGTTTTTCTCGAGCCCACAAACAAAAGTTCATTCTATGATGTAGTCATCTCCATGGAGTTCTTGATGTAATGACATCCTATATGCGCATTTTATGATCGTGAACAATTCTTAAAACAGATCTTTGACTCATACCAGAATCAAGAACTACTCTTCGTGTAGAATCATGCGGATTCAGTTCAAAGGCTGCCAAAACTTCGGGTGCCCTAGCGAGCACGGCTTCTCACTTCTCACGGGTCTAGCGAGTTCCTTTCCTTTGTTGTGGTCAGGTTGAACATGATCTGTTTCACGAACTCGACTAGCAAGTCTTTGAAAAACGTTCCTGGAGTGATGTTCACGGTCTGGGTAACGTTGGGCATAAAAGAAGAGCGGCAGCTGAGTAATTTTGGAAACATCCCCCTAATACCATAAGCATCTGGAATCCCTCCTCATTTGAGAATGGCAATATTAGAACAAACAAAACTTACACTACGTACTTATATAAACAAAACTAAATATCTACCTCATACCACGTGGTCACAAGAACAACTGAATAGGGAGACGATAATAACAGAGATTAGATAAGAGACCAAGGAATTGGTTCCAAAATTCTTCCAGGGGCAACTCGTGTATTTGGGATTATTAAAACATGAACACCACGGTTAGATTGCTTTTGAAACGTGTTACACTGATAGAAATCCTGTTTTTTATTACATTATATAAAAACAAATTAAACTTAAAAGTTCAAATTTTTTCCATTTTTTCATTTGGGTTTTGATATTAAAATTTAAACTAACTCGGTAAAATTATTAAAAAATCTATTTTTGTACTACAGTTTTTGAAACCATTGGAGATAGAGACAAACTTTAAATGTAGAAAATGTTTATTTTTTAAAGACCTTTCTAATGATGTACAACACAACCTAGGTTGCTATTTGAGTTTTTTTTAGATTGGGGCTGTTAATTATTTTCAAAATTCTATGTATTTTTAAGATGTGCAAATTTTGGGGTAGTGTGGCGTTTGAAGATATTTTTTGATAAGCCGTCTCATCATTAGTTTTCGAATAAAAAATATCGTCTCTCTACATTTGTGCAGGTAGTTGCAATAAATTTACCCACAAACCCCTGATTTTTTAACGTTTCGGTGTACCCTGTACATAAGCGGGCAAGATAGGTTCAAACTTTTTGCATCAAAATAATCAGTGAAGAAATACCTTTAAAATGAGGTATAACTCAACATACCTTTACATTTGAAAATTTTCCAAAAACCACTCCGGAAACAAACCTGACGTGAGAAAACTTGCGTTTTCTCTCCAGCTTGAACTAAGTGCATTAAGGTTGTCTTGTCATCTAAATATTACAGTTTCAGAGGTAGCTTTTAATATAAATATATAGATTATTTAATACCTTTGAGCCAATCATTTTTAAATCAGACATTAGATTCAAGATATTAGTCACCCTATTGTTAAAATAAAAGTAACGTAATCTTATTTTTAGGAAGTACTGCTAGCGAAAACTTGTCTCTAATCGAAAAGAAGCAGATATTATATTGAATTCAATATTAAGGAAGATTTTGAATTGGGAAAACATGAGTGCTATAAATTATAGAAACTATTTTACATTGTAGAAATATCAGCACTAAAGGTATAACAATGTTTGGGACAAGAACAAATAATTTTCAGAGGTGATATCATTCAGCAATCTAAAACTACTTTTCATCCAATCATTGTAAACATCTACCAAACGGTTCCATTTAGATCATAAAATATATTTCTGTAAAAATGCAGTAAACAGTTTCAAATACTGCCGAAAAGTGTATTGCCACTTTTGAATGTGGGCGTACTCTCCTCAGCGACCGGTATTAATGGAAGTACGTGGAAAGTACAAATCAAGAACATATCACGCGATACAACTTTCTAGTAATATATACTTACACTACACTTCATATGATTTTCATCAAACTAATAGCATGAGCTTTAAAGTCGTTGAAACATTTATTCAAAAAGTTTGAGACTGAATTTTCTCGTAATCTCCTTGAATATATATTTTAAGATATATAAAATATGTGTTTATTATGTATACCTTATTCTAAGAAACGTGTAACGGAAAACAAAATTCCTTTGGGAATAAAGGAAAGGCCCCAGTGGACTTTGAAATATACTTTTTATGACGATGGAGGAAGCGATTTTAGCAAATAAAGGTATTTATAAACATCATATTAAAATGAGACCTGGTTGTTTTCTTCATGTTCTCAGCAGATCGTAGACTACAGAATCCTCATAAAACCCGGTTCAAGGTGGGGAAACATCGGAAGATATGAGTATCTTCTCTCCTGGTTTTAAGGTAGATTATGATCTTATCCCTTGGCGCAGTCATCCTCAAGCCGTTCCTGCACATGTTTCGGTTCCAAAACTTTTATTTGAAAGGAATGCTACATACAAAGCTCCACGTCCTACTTTGCCAGTATTTCGAGATATTCACACTTGGTACATTTATTTCTAAGTCAACTCGGTAATGATCAATCGTTTGGCGTTATATGAATTCAGGAATTCTGTTTTTTTTCCTTTCTGACAAAACTAATATATTGTACAAGGATACATTATTTATTTTATTAATTCCTTTAATAAAATAGTGGAGAGTTAAATACGATTTTAAAGGTAATACAGGACATATAAAAGCACAACTGTGAAGTGGGTGCTTTATGGTGTGACCAGAGACAGGCAAATCCCTGCAGTAAAAGTAATGGCAGAACATTTGTTTTTCAATTTGTTAGTCAATCAGTCTACCTTATTTGAGGTGTTTTTATAGACCCCCAAGGTGTGATTTTCAAATGGTTTATGTCAAAATGGCTTCATTGTAATAAATAAATGTTACGTTTATTTGTTTGATTTGAGGGTATTGTTTAGAGTTATAATATAATAATGTATTTTTATTTACTCAGGGTGGTACATCATGTGGAACCATTTAATAGTACTGGTTAAGTAAAGCTAGGTCAGCCATTTGAGAGCCTTGCATAAATTGCTTGGCAATTACCTTATTAAGAGCTAAGTTAACGATCCTTCGGTTAGAGGAGAAAGTTTTGAAAGGAGGTAATCAGCGCTATCAATATTAAAGAGCTCATTTTGTTTTTCTTCGTGGAAATGGACTATAAGTAATCCTTAAAATACTAAGTGGTTATTTGTATGAAGTAATTGGCTAAAACTTTCGTATTTTGCCAGAAGGTCTTGTCATTTAAAATATCCTTTCACATCATATGACTTTTTTAGTTTGGATAACTATTAAGAATTAAAACAATATTTTTAATCAACGGACAATAAATTGATAAAAACACTTTAATTCAGTAGCTAATGAATAGGGGCAAATTCTCTTACTTAATTCAACCACATAAATTAAATACACACATAAAAGTAAACATTAAAAGTATTAAACATTTTACTCTGTAGTTTAAATGTATATTACGAAGTGATTTACAGAATCGCTTTATATTAGTATAGAAATGACACAGAATACAACTCTTTGTTTTTGAGATTGAAGAGGATGATTAGTCACAGCTACCTGTAGAAGTATTTAAAATATAATATTTCTGGACAGGTTGTTTTTATATTCAAGGTAAAATTTTGCTAAGAAAATAATTTTAATTTCTTTAAATTACTATATTTGTTATTACTGTAGGTATTCTTATATGATGTATTAGTGAACGTTGATATAAATGATTTTAAATTATAATAATTTATATTATTTAAAGTTATAATTATTTTAATAGAACATAAATATTTGGCCTATATAGATAAATGTAGAGATGTTAATTTAATGGTGTCATAAAAATTGTGAACAGCACTAAAACACAACATTTACATAAATGTGTACTGTATACTTTTAGAACACTCTACTCCTATATATACAATAATACATATGACCTATAGTTCACCTATTCACTAGACGTAAATTGTTTAATTCTGTCTGGGATCTCAAACTGCATAGTAAACAGTCTTACCCAACACATGTATCTTGTCTTTTTTATTTAAATTATCTTTTTGGAAGTAACTGTATATTATATACGTACCATGTAATACAGTATTTTGTGGCGAAAATTATTTACAACACCTACAAGATTTACTTTATAGATAATATTGAACTCCAAAAATAAAATGCTACTGTGCACTAAAACTCAATAATAATGGCTAACAGACTTCACAGTACTGTGTGACGTGAACAGTTGGTACTCTTGACCACGAACGTATACGATACTGACGACTGTTAACTGCACAATGATATTGGGCACAATTATGATAGGGCAATAACATTTTACATTATCGGTCACCCACGAGCTTCATCAATCGATAATACTGGACTCCAACCTGCACGATTCCATAAGTCTCAACCTAAAAGATTAGTGCATTAATATATACGAAGGGCATACTATTGGGCATAAACATTTCATAACATTATGCACAATAATTCTATATGTATACTGTTTGTTAAAATCGTCAAATTAAAGAATAAAAAATACAATTTTTATGGAAAACATCAATGTGCAGTCACAAGATTTCTGTAAAAGATTTCTTATTTAATAGTCAAGATATTGTAAAGCAATTAAGTACAATTAAGACAATATGTCTCACTAAAAATGTGTACTTGTTTATATTTTTGTTGCATGACCATCTAAAATTAAAATGGTTATTGTACATGATGCTATAATAAAATCCGCTTGTAGAAATTTTACTGGTGTAATTCAAAAAGTCAAAAATAATAAGACAAAAGTCTGCCAAAAATAATTAATAAATTACTATATTTTTGAATGCGAACTCCATAAAAATTATATGTTGATTACGAAATTACTGTAGTCTAAAAGTCATTAAAATATTAAAGTGCGGGCCACGTTACTCGGCGCCTCGTTTGTGCAGCATAGACATAGTACAATAATTTTTTTGAAATCCACATATTGTATAAAACTAAACCATTTGTATTTGTTTTCGTATAATACGATTGTTTTGTTGATTTAGGCATTGTTTACATTTTTGTGTGCTCAAAGCAAGACGATAGTACGAGTATGAAAGTTAGATTTAACTGTTGACGTTCGGGAATTACCGTCGGGAGTACCGACTCTTGCTCTATCTGTCACACACACTGAGCACCGTGGCCTGAACTGTATATAAGTTCGATATTATTATTAAGTTATACCAATAAAACACGTATTTCAATTAATTAAATCCATCCATCAAATTCAAAAACTACCGTAAGGATCCTAAAATTCGATCTTGGATTTGATTAGAGTGAGAATAACCAATTAATTTTCAGTGTAATCCAATAAGGGCACTTGCCACAAATTAATTCAAAATTTATTTCAACATATAAAAACAATTATGTAACAAACTGTACATATGGCATCTTTTATGTTAAAGAGCCTCTTGCAAATGTTTAAATTTATCGGATGATTTTATTTTTACTGCAATAATAAACTGTGCATAGTTTCAGAATAATTGCAGATTTATAGGTGTTTGTAAAAATGCATTCATCTATTTATTTCTGAGTAAGTGTTGAGAAGTAATCAAACTTACTTTGTCTAGAAGAGGTTTTATTAAAATTAACTATTTTTGGCGTTAAGAAGAATAAGATTATTGATAAAAACTGTTAGTGAATATTCTATATTTGTGAGGAAAATATTTGTATTAGCAATATAAAATGTTTGATATGAAAACTTTATTACTATGTTTTCAAATTCAGCTTTCAATTCGCTATACTGGTAGAGCGCTCGTTATTGTTCCCGTCAGATTTGCCACTATGAACATGATGTTGAAAAAGTGAGTAATGTGAAAATTACTTTTGAAATATTATGACTTAATAGTGTCAGTAAAATGTATGTAACGGGTGTATTTTGTGATCGACAGACATAAAGTTATAGTATTAAAGTGAGTAATAGTTAACTACAAATTCTGCGTTATAGATTTTTCTTTAGGGTCAATCACTTACAGACCTGACCAAGAACTTTTGTTTACCAATCACTTTAAGTTGATAATGGGGTTTTTTTAACTATTATTAATATATATTTTAATAATTCTACTTAATTATTAAAATATATATTGTGTCTAACCTTATATTATTACACCTCTTGCTTTTCAAGTAAGGTTTCTATTAAATCTCATTACACTGTTGTCCAATATAAATGTATATGATGATATACATCAACTAAACTTTGTTTCCAACAGTGATGCAGTAAAAGTTCAGTACTCGATTGGACAGGTGACCATTTAGCGAGGTCGGACAGAACAACGCGGGGTTTGCAACGATCCCCAATATCACAGTGAAAGTTTTATATAACTCTTCATGTGGTCCGTTTTACAGGCAGTCGTTAGATTAATATTCCGTTATACTTAAATTTAACTAAAAGAATTATTTCTAAACTTCGCGCATTTGTATTGATATATATCTGCTAGTAATAAATAGAAATATAAAAAATAAATGACGCAAACTATTCATAAACATTCATATATAAGCAGTTTCTTTTATTAAAGTTTAAATTTATCAATATACTCATACTTATAAATTAAATAAGTTTTTAGGAAAGCACATCAAAGGTAGATAACGATAGTTGATAGCAGATACCGATTAAGTGTTACACTTAACAGCTACCGCATGCTTTTATCTCATTACATTAGAATGTGCTAAACTGAAGATGAAACATGTTATGCATAGCTATTGCATTCCCATATATGTTGTACTATCTTGAATAATCATTCAAGTATAGTTAAATTTTAATCTTCTCTTTCCACTAACCGCCATACTTTACAAATCTTAAAAATAAGTTTAGACGTATCTTAACGTTTCAAACAAACAAATAACAACACTAGTTAATTGTTTTGAAATAGTTTTTAGAGAACCCCCTGTATCTGATACGTCACATTTTACTTTGTTACATTAAACAAAGTAAACACATAAATTGTTTCATGTATGGCTTAAACTGATTGTTACAGACTAGGAGGCAATACACTTAATAATAATAGTAAAACTGTATTCCATGTTGGCAATTAATAATAATAATGATTAAAGTTCTAAAGTTGTCTTTATACGTTCATTCTTACACACACACACACACACACACACACACACACACACACACACACACACACACACACGCACGCACGCACGCACGCACGCACGCACGCACGCACGCACGCACGCACACACACACACACACACACACACACACACACACACACACACACACACACACGCACACACACATGTATGTGTGTATATATATATATATATTCTTATTCTACACTGTTCTACAATAATAAAAATAAATAATTTAATTTGTTAACCTAATTAATTATTACAATAAACATTACAATTCAACAAATACTGTTTTTAATTTTTATTATTGTTTCAAATTATGAAAATATACATTAGATGTTTGTACGATATAAAGGTTAATAATAAACATAAAGTTACTTCAAACAATGTTTTGTATCGGTATTTTAACCAATAAATCAGATTATCGCAGGATCCGATGGAACGTATAAACAGAAAGAATAATTTATGGAACAGACAGACGGTTGGACTGCCCTGTGAACTTTTTACTCCAAAATCAATGGGCTTCGTTCCAAGGAGAACCTATGTACGAAGTCTCAAGTCGTGTCAAGTCTATCTGACATCTCTATCAAGTATAGTCACACAGAGCAGCAGAAGAAGACAGGCGGGAGAACTGTCCATTAAACTCAGGAGTATAAATTCAATATCGATCCTCCTTGGATCAAGAGGAACCAATGTACCAACTTTCTTTGATCTCTCTATCGATAGTTATCGCTAAGAAAGACTGACAGAAAGACAGACGAAGAGATAACGACACGATTTAAATAAGCCATGTCGGGTCCTTTGTAATAAATGGATATTTTATTAACTGTTACAGTGGGTATAGTTTTAGACTTCTAAATAATTCTTAATTTAATGGTTCAAAATTGTGCCTAAACCAGGGGAAGCAGAATTGGTCTGGGCTATAAGGATTGTGGACTTCGCAACATTATATTGGTGTCTAGATCAACTGCCCAAACCAGACACCTATTATTACTAACTTTCTATTTTATACCTACCTATAAAGCTTGGAGAGTCATCAAATGCTACACTAAATCAAACCGGCTTTAACAAGGAGCTTTTACCTTTACTAGTAACCTTGGTGAGTTTTAGAAGGTTAAATATAAACATAAAATATTAATTGAGTTACCATTGTTACAGACAAAGGAAACACACATTTGCTTTTAGACATCACTGGTGTTTTATTATTAGGTTATTGTTTTTGCAATAAATTTATTGATTTTCGCATAATACAGGGTTTTCTCTTATTTCTTTATAATTTGAGCTATATGAACCAGTGTGATAATACAGGTTATCCGAGCAGACATCGATAAAATATCAGTGTTGAATGATCTTATGAAATGTAACTTCTAAAACGTATCCAAAATACAATTCTAAGTGATTAATCGAGTACTTTTTGTATTACAGGCTAGAGGAAAATGAAATATACATCTACATTTATTACGTAATAGTATTTTTATATGTAATTACTAATATGTCAGTTTCCAGGTTTAAATTTCTATGTGAATGTATATACATTTGTATTTTAAACGTGTTGAATATCTTTGATAGCAAGTTTCAAATTTAACTAGATCGTCCAACATTTACCATCAATACATTCTCATCAATTTAAATTGAAGTATAACATAATTGTTTTAATTCCTAAGTAAAATAATGGATTCCTCTTCTCTACCTAACGTTATAACAAGATTTGCTCTGAGCCAAACATAGACATGGTTTGTCGTGGAATCAGCTATATAGACCGAATTCTAATAATTAAAATAAAGATACTTAAATGGACAATAATTTTCCCGCGGTTTTACAGTATGATAGTTTCTAATTTTATTTAAGGTTGAACTCAACTCAATAGTACTGAAAATGCACGCTGTACTGGATGGTTGCCAACATTTTTGCATCTGATAAACAACCTACAATAAGCATTCTACGAGCTGGGTAGAATAGAAAGAGGATTTACAGTGGTTGTCTTTCACTGACTTTCAATGACCGCGGGAATCCTTTAGCACAACTTGGAATCATGATTTTGCTGATGTTTTACCAAGAGAGGCGATATCTATTATTATTATTAAGTCCAATATTACACTTTATTTATGATACAATGAATCATTTTGCGCAAGGTTTTAGATTAATCGTGTTTTACGAAACCTAACTATTTAAATTCAACAAGATGGAGTCAAACATAATATGTTTAGGCCACTGCAAGGACTGTTGGAGTCTTCAGTACATGAGGAAATAACCTACGAACTAAAAATGAAGCATACACCACTTTCGTAGAGGTTCAGCAGTTTTCTGAGCAGTATTGACACATTTGGATACTTGTAGCAATTTGTAAAGCAAGTATTAAAAAAATCAGTGAACGCAGTAGCTACAACAAGACCATGAAAGAATTTCTTACCAAACAAGAAGAGGGCAGTCTCCCTTCAGTGTGATTTGTGACTATTACTACTGTAATTACACAGAGAGAGGCCCAGAGTACTTGTAGGAATATATAAACATGCATCTACATAAAACTTATAGACCAATAAAGACACTGCTTTCGTAAAATTGTATGAAGACTAATCTAAATAAACCAGAAGAAAGAAGGTAAATTACGTTCATATTGAACAAAATATCAATATATCTGAACAAATTTATGAAACCATGTAAAGTTAATTATTAAATAGTGAATCAAAACAACGCACTCCAAGTATAACCTAGAGCAGGAAGTGGGAAAGTACTCAGCTAATAAAAAACTCTCAGCATCTCGCATCGAGGTTGGCACTAGTTTGTAATTCAAAGCTTAACTGCTGGCAATTTAAACTTTTATTTTAATTTACTGTATTCCAAAGTTAATAAATTAATTTTTATTTAATTAATACAATTATTACAGTAATTACAGTGCTTTAAATATGATAAAGCAATGTTACGTCATATTCTACACGATTGCGTAGACTTTTGCACCTGTGTAAGCACTTTTGATTCGAGTGAATTATATTTCCGACGCCAATGTTAAGTTTGCCTTCTTCCCATGATCGAGAAAATATGTTTAAAGTGTTTATTTATGGTCATTATAAATTACTCATATATATATTTTTTATTCCAAAAAAATATTTTGCCTCTTTCCCGATCAAGATTTATTTATTATACTATACAAAGCTTTATTTTTTACAAGTAATTTATGTTTCATAGCAGTCTTTAAATGTAAATTCAAAGTTAGATACATTGTCTTATATCTGCACTGCTAGCAGTTACTCGCTCCTTTGCGCGCAATTGAGTAGGCGTCGCACGTGTATGAACACTGTCAGTTCGAGTGAATTATATTTCCGACGCCAATGTTAAGTCTGCCTTGTTGCCACGATGAAGAAAATACATCAAAAAATGTATATTTATGACCATTGTAATTTACCTCATTCTTAGTATTTTTGTTCTTAAAATTCCCTTGTTGCAGATCAAGAAAATATACAATACAGATCAAAGAAGCCTACTTCTGTCAAAAGTTACCTAAGATGGTTTTTATATCAGTCTTTAATTAACAGTAAAAGTTTATAACATTGTCTTTTAGATCTAATAATAAAAATGTGCTAATAATGTAAATTTAAAACTACATTAACAGTACACATTAACACTACCCGTTTGTTTTCTTATAAACTGAAATATATTGTTAATATTTTAGAACATTTTAGAGCTGGAATTGGTACATTAGTTCAAAATCACAGTTCAGCGAACTTTCATCTATTATAAAATTAACATATTACATACTAAAAATAACCGTAAAATTCTGACCATCTTATTAATGTTTTAGAACATTTTCTAAGAAAGATGAGTACTTACCACATCACTGAAATCTAAAACATCTAGAAAATAATGGTATTTTCTATATAAAATGTACTCACTACAAATGTAAACAAATTGAAAGTAATAAACAATGTTTACACAAACATTTGATTACATTAGACTTGCTCTTCTAATTTATAATTCACAACTTTAGAGACTAAGATGGGATATTTTATTACTTTAAAGACCAGTGGGGCTAGCCTAGAGGGATTTTCGAAATAAGAATAGGTTTATATTCATCCCAGGAACCATAAGAATATCAATGTCAAATTTTAGTACATTCAGTTGAACGATTTACGCGTGAGGGCAAAACAAGCAAAGGAATTTTTGCATTTACAATATTACTAGCAGATACCCGCGGCTTCACACCTTTCAATTTCATAGGTTTTGCACCTGAATGAGTATTTCTGGTTCTAGTAACAGTATTTCTGACGCCAATGAGTTTGGCTTGTTGCCACGATCAAGAAAATACGTCAGAAGTTTATAATCATTGCCATTATAATTTACTTCGTTCTTAGTATGTATTGTTCCATATTTAAAATTGTTTCGATTCCCGATCAAGGAAGTATATATCACAAATCAGAGAAGCCTACTTCTGTCAAAAAAGAACTTAGATGGGTTTTATATTGTCTTTAAATTTATAGTAACAGATATTTCAGATCTTAGGACATTTAGAGCTGGAATTGATATATTAGTTCAAAAGAACAGTCCAGCAAAATTTCATCTAGCATAATTCTTGTCAATTGGTCCAAAGGGGATCTTTAGAGTCAAATTATAACCTTCTGCCGTTTTAGGGCATTTTAAGGTAGAGTAGTACTTACCTAATCGCTAGAAATCTAAAAATATAAAACTGAAAAATTATAGGTTCTCTTTACACAATTTATTCACTATAAATTAAATGTAACCTGAAAAGCCCCAGGACAATGCTGGATGACCTTCCCTAGGCGCTTCACCCATCTAGACTTGCCATCCATCCTCAAACTCTGCCGACTACGTATATCGTTATCATTGTTCATCTACTTTTTATCGACTTGACTCCATTGACTATACTTCAGCAAACTTACCATTCTCCCCTAGCACTATAGTTTATGTTAAAATACACTGATGCTTCTGTTCTCCAGTAGTTATTGGGAGATTTGTTTCAGAAGCTGCTGTGAGAGTTTCCAACCCGTCTTCCACGGTTCAGTTCACTTCAGGTCACTCACTATAAATGTAAACAAAGGGAAAATAATAAAAAATGTGTACACGGAACAGCTTAATGCATATTACAGACTCGTTCAATAAATATTACACAACTTTAGAGACCAAGATTGCATTTTTCACTACTTTTCTATACATATCGTCTTTAAAATGATTTACAAAACAAGATTGTACAAGGGATTTATGAAATAAGAATAGGCACATATTCATTCCAGAGAATATAAGAATGCCCATGTAAAATTTCAGTACAGTCAGTTGAATAGTTTACGCGTGAAAGAAATACAAACAAAACAAAAGCACTTTCACATTTATAATATTATTAGGATTAGGATACAATGCAGTAGCTAATACAGATTGAAAACAGAAAGATGCTATTTGATTGTTACAATAATTTTAAGCACGTAATGCAAATAATATTGAAACGCTGTTATAAAACCTACTTTTATGAACCAAGCTGTGAATGTTTTCACATAAGGTTACTAAAAACTGGTAGGCTTGATAGATATCATGATTGACATTTTTACTGTAGCTTAAAAGAAAGGGATGGCACACTCTTCTCCTTTTCACTGTTCTCCGGAAGAAGAACAGAAACGATGGAAGTAGATGAGATTTTGACCGAAGAAGCCTCTTTAAGCTAACAATTTTATTATTAAATATTAATTGTAATTTATTGATATTAATTTTACACTTACACACCTATATTTTTACAAATTTACTAGAAATATGTTATAGGTTGTAAATAAAACTTGCTACTAAAATTAATAATTTGCTTGTGGTTGTCAGGTATTTATAATATCAAATAAAACATATTATTTGGACAGTCATTAGTTTGAATTATTTTTACCTCGAGTACGAAAAATGGAATATAATGCTGCTTTAAACACTGGTTTGTAGCCATTTTCAAATTTAGGCCACTAATATTTTGGTCTTTAATGAGCACCCTCCCTAAACCTTATCAATTTGAATTTGGGATGCATAATTTAAGTACAATTTTAATCATGTTTTAAATTAACATGAAACATGATTGAAGAAAGTGTCTATTCTTCTTAATGAAACAGAGACACTGATTTGTATACTGCAAGCCCAGCAGTATACATGAATGTGGAGTTCATCTCCATCGATCTCCAAGTATTTCTTGAAACCCTGTTTTTCCATTTATCTGGGAGTGCACAATGTATATGATCATATTTACGTGGTCAATGCTTTGATACTTATATGGGGCTTTCATTTAGTACTTCTATATGTACTACCCTACTCTTCTAGTATACTAGCAGCACATTGGTTGTAGGAAGCCTTCAATGAATTGTCACTTACTCTCTATAAAAATGAGTTTGTAGACGAGTGCAGTTAAGGTTGTAAGTTATATATTACTTAATATCATCACACATAATGGGAATTGTTTAAATTACTTTTCTAAGAAAAGTGTTACTTTTAAAAAGGGAATTCAAGCCTCCATTATTTATGATGCACACTATTGGCAGCCCTTCTTTTTTTGAAAAATAATCTCGTAGAAATTAAGAATCACACAAATACTTTGATAATAATACAAATAACATGAAACTCATCGCCGATAAATACAGATTTCATTTTTTTTCATGACCTTTTCGTACGGCAACCAATAATAAAATAAAACAACTAGTAAAAACTAATATGAAACAATATTTCCATAAATATTTTATTTTTTAGGAAAAACATATTTATAACTTACTTATGTTATGACTTGGGAATGATTTTTCAGAATAAATTCTGCGTAGTAATAAATAATAGTATAATAATTAATACTATAAGCAAGATCGATTAGATTACAATTGAGAGAACTGGACTCATATTCAGCGCTAACATTTAATTAACCATCGGAGATTCCAGATATATCAGGATATCAAGGAAGCAATACTGCACGTTTGAGAAGATGACACCGCATTTCAGGTATCGTAATTAGTTCTGATTAAACTGGCTTTTAGCATCTGCCTCCGCAAATGTATACTATTAACTTCTCTCTAAATATTCCACAATTCTTATAAAAAATTCATCCATTTTTTACAAAATTTGTAACTTACTGAGTTAATGTTAATGTACACACACACATACACTTAGTGCTAGAGAAATAGTTGTTAATCGACTTATTATTGTAGCCTACTTAGTAAATGCAACAAGCAAATAATAATAATAATATATAATGTCCCCTTTGTTATTAAGACTTTTGTTAACTTTATATATTAATAGATAAATATGGATATTTGATGTATTGCGTAATCTTACGAATATTATATCCACTTTGTCAGTATTCTAAAACCTTTTGGAGTTGTATACATAATAGAATAATAATGTACTAAAAATCTTTAATTTCAGAAAAAGGAACATTTGTTTGTTCCACTTAAATTTAACCTTTTCAACATAATTGCAGTGCATTTTGTAGAATCTCTCAATAAGCCCATATATTATTACATTTTATACAAACTGAGTGAAAATATATATATATATATATATATATATATATATATATATATATATATATATAAGTATAATATATATATCCGTGTAATAGGTGTGTTAGTATATTACTGCAATAATAAATTAAATAATGCCAACAATGCTAAAATTAAATTCAGGAATTAAACATTACCTATTTACTCCGTTCATTTTAGAGCACTGAAGTAATCTTAAAAGATTACGTTTAGAAAACATGCTAGTTTTGTAATGTAAAATTGGTTGACTGTAATCATATGCTAATTTTAAACATTACCATTTACTTTGTATTGGAACAAAAATTTTAATTACATCATCTGGAATTAAGTAATTTAAAATTAATTCAAATTAAATTTCCAAATTGCTTATGATTGGATTATTTTGTAAAGCATGTAATAAACCTGATATAGTATTAACTTCAACGTTAACATATACGCATTTTGAAAAACATATAATTTTTTATCAATTTTTTCTCTCTAAGTGGTTATATTGAATAAATAATGTTAAAATACTTGATCGACCGTTACATTTATTTTGCGTGTAATACGAGTACTCGACGAAGATTGAATGCACCATAATCTAACGAATGACGATTGGCCATTTAGTAAATTCAAATGGTTGAAAAAAGCATAAGAAAAGAGATGTTTGAATAATTAGTATAATTATCAAACATTGTATAAAAGAAATCCTTCAAAATATTAGATTCTTGGTGTTCCATTAATAAGACAGCTCCCCTCAAGAATAAGTTTTAAGCGAAGACAAACTCAATACTTGTTCCCGTAAATTCATATCTGCAAAGAATACTCAATCAAACATGTAACACAACATACCTAATACACACAATACAATATTGCTCATGACAGGAAATTGAACTTCGATTAAGTAGATTGGTTATGTAAAATCGTTTACATAATAACATTCTACAAAGCATACAGACTTAATTATACGAACTTTAAATGATATATTATCAGCATTGTTTATAGTATTTACTTGCCGTTACACGAGGCTTTGCGCGCCTCGCTTTTTTAAAATTAAAGTCCTAAGCTTACTTGGATTATGCAGTTATGATGTAATACGTTGGTGCCCAATAATATTTTTCAAACGTAAGTAAGCATACATCAGGCAAGTATTATTTCAGTGTTCATGGCTAACAGGATCTGAACTTAAGGGAAAGAATTTTGCGCGTATAGGAGCATTTCTGGTTCGAATTAATTATATTACCGAATTTACCTTGTTGTACTGGTCAAGAAAATATTAAAATATATCTCACAAATTCAACTTGACTAAAAAAACGTTTATTTCCAACCTTTCTAATCTACACCAGATCTAAAATATTTTCAGTACCATAGTTGAGTTGTCTTGTAGTCTCGATAATATAAATTTATATATGTAGGACCGGAGAGCCTACTTCGATCATAAAGCGTCTACTTCGGGCCATGTATTTCAATTGTGTCGCAATCTAATGTCAAATTTGAATTTTGTTTAACTGTCCCGATCAAGACAATGTATGTCTCAGAAACCTACTTCGCTCAGAAAGGATCTATTCCTGCTCTTGCAATCTTCTTTCCGTCTAAGATATTTCCAGTGCGAGATTTTCCCGATAAAGAAAATATACATACATACTTAGGACTAAGAAGTATACTACGGTAAAACAAATAAATACTCTCGGTATAAGGGGAAAATCCTTACTAAATTCATATAACATTTAAAAATAATCGTATATAATAAGTTTTGCGTTATAGATGTTTTGCTACTTTTGTGACCTACAGTTCTTGGAAGGAATGATTCTTTGAGGCATTTTAGTGTTCATGTCTAGTTTACCTAAAGCCACTATACAAATCCCATATCACAATGACAAGGAAGCTAACCAGTTTTGATTACATTAAATACTTAAACCTTTCATAGCTTTATTTATTAAAGTGGTTTCTATAGTTTTGTTTTGGTAGTATTTCCAACAAAACTACTTAAAACAAAGTATTTCTAATGAATTGTAGGATTTTGATTAATGATTGGTGCAGTCTGGAGACAAATTTTGATATAAACTTTTTGTTTGCTATCTCCATTACACTACTGATGAAGCACATATTAATATTTTGTAACATGTATATGTAAACAGATGTTTAAGCCAATTTGTCCAACTTGTGTTAAAGGTATGACAGCTGTTTAGTGTGGGTTAAATTTGGATATATTCAGATTTCTAAAAATATTTTACAAAAAGAATGATTCGAATTAATCCCACCGTTCTCGAGATTAGAGCTTAAAAACACAATTTGCGATTAATTTTTATTTATAAGATTAACGGATAACAAATTAAAGGCAAGTTTGTCGTCTAGATGGCAGTTAATTAATTGTGCTGACAGCCAAACAGTAATTGGCGCGTTACTGTGGTTTCTTGAGCACTTCCCTCAATAACACGAGTTGGATAAACAACGGTCTCCATGCCAACCCTCTTTATTATTCCTAATTACTTCAATATTCCCTTGTACATTTCTTTAAAACTACTCTTTAGCGTTTGTGTGACACAAAACCTTTAGGTCTTGTCTGGAAAGGTAATACTTGTAAGGGATAAAATACATTTGATAAATTATATGGAAAATGATGTCTGCATTTCACATACATAACAAATGATTGAAAAATATAATTAAAAACTGAAATATAATTTCAACTCTTAATTTCTACAATTTATTAATTAGGAAACTTACATTATGTGGATAAATAATATCTATATATTAGTGATCGGGTAATATTGGTTCTTCTTGTTCTATATTACAAGGTGTTCTTAAAATAGAATGTCTTTTGTGCATCTTCCGAAGTGAATAGATATTTATGATTAGAAGATCGATATTTTAGCTGTTTATAGTGAGAACTCTTGTAGCAGATACCATGTGCAGAATTGAAGTATAATGTACTGTATGCTTCAGTCAATGAGCAGACAACACTATTGCAGTCTATCGGGCTGGGACAGTAATCACCCTCAAGTCTACGTTTGCTGACAATCTTTGGCACCAAGGAGCACACATCGTCACTCAACACACAACCCACAACCGTCTCTCTTCAACTGACATAGACCTATGGATTATTCCAATATCTACGCAGTGTAAGATTCTACCAGAAACATAAACTATTCAGTTAATGAAATGTTTTAAAACTATGTTATGGCAGTGATGTGCAGAAAATCAATAGTCTTTAGACGCTTGTTTAGAATACCTTAACATTTACTTCCCTTACTCTTCGTATGGTTCGTATTTTTTACAGTAAATTTCATCTTTACATTGTATTTTCAATCACAGATTAAGATTATTTTCTTAAATCGGAGGAGGCAGACATTCGTTACTTAAGTGATTGTTTCATCTCTAATGATAATCTTTGTTAATAGTTGTTATATTTTATGTGTATACAAAATACAAATAGATACCAGAGATACAATTAACTTTACTTGAGCGGTATTATGCTTTGTAAATTACAACTAACTGTAAGGAAATTATAGTTTGCATAAAAAGCCATTTGAATGATTAATAGTAGTTATAAAAACCAAAATTACTGTTGAAAAGTGTAGTAACCAATTTCGAAAGATAGAACATGCACTTCTATATAGTTAAAAGAAATTTGCATTAGCAAGTTCATACATACTTAGAAGTTTCCTATGGAACACAGAATATTTATAATGATACTTCACATCATCTACAATTCTACTTCTTCAGTTACCTTTGCCTTTAGAACTAATTCGAGAAAATTCTGTTACGTTTGCAAAAGTCACAAAACTTGTGATTTATCCCTTATTTATTTGTTTATCAACGGACAACCATTTTTTATAAGAATAATACAAATTAATTAATTCCAGACAGTGTGTCCTTTTTGAGCCATTCCTTTTGATATGAATGTCAAACTGAGCGTTTAATGGCTCAAGGATATCAAAAATCATTGGTAAAGCCTACTGATTAAAGTAATAATAAAATAACTAGATAGGTGTAACAATTAGATTAAATACTTCAGTTTACCTTGTATTATTAGTCATGTATATTTTTCTAATACTTATAATTAATCAAATAAATATTTATTGAATTGTTTTAAAAAAGCTTAGTTAACAACTTAAGTACAATATTTTTATAACTACATAAATATATTTTATATGAATTGTACCGATTTTTTATTTTGTTTGTGTATTGTACACAAACCCCGGTGCTCGTTATAGGATATGAATACTTTTCCAAACTTCTTAGTGTAGATCCTAGTCGGAATGATAACCTAATTGACATTCTTATTAATCTTTTACTAAAAAAATTTGTAGCTGATCTATCTTTTTCCAATAGTAAAACTGATATTTTTCGTATCATAAATTAGCCCTTTCGTGTCAGACTGCTATTTTAATGTATTGCAAAGTAAACTTGTTCGTAGTAAATAAAATTACTTGTGATGACTTTTAATTTGCCAGATATCAAAGAATAAACTTGTTGCGGTGTCCATTTGACGAGACAACGCTGTAGTAAATGTAAGTTGTCTCGATAAATGACTAATCCCGACGCAATTTTGTTTTAGGTGAGTTCAGCTTTGTTCTTCCTCTCATGTATATTATAGTCTTTACTTCACTTTGGGTTCGATATTTTTGATAATAAATGTTCGAGCTCTGGTGTTTGTGAGCCTCGAAGTTAATGTTGGGAGTATTTTCATAGTTTGTCTGTCAACGTCTACATTTAACAAAAGCCAATTTTACTGTTTTAACATTCTGAAAAATGTTGGAGCTACTGGACCAACCCCTAGACACCATTTATTTGCGTCTTTATTCTATTTTTCCAGCAATTTAGCAAAGTTCTATTGTTTATTTAAGTTCAAGAATTAGTGGGTTTAAGTTTTATGCCTCGGCTAAACTTGCATGTAAACTTTTCAAATTCATTTATTTATTACTACGACCTCAGTCATCTCCACCCCGTGTATTTCGTCCATTCGGTACAAAAAATAATAATGGATATATGGATAGACACATGTGTACAATAATTATTACAAATAAAGACAAATGTTTTTTTTTCAGTCGTAAATAAACTGCCTCTAAGCTAGTATAAGTAATAAGAGAATTTGTAATTAATTTTCTAGTGTCAAATATATTGCACAAAATCAGTACAAAGTTGCCACTAAATTCGTTATTGACGTTCTAGCGCTAGCATTACAACGTTGTGACAAGTTCGCATCGGTTTATCCAAAGTTTATTGCACTGTAGACTGAAAATCAAAAATATTTTCTCTTAAGAAATACGAGTAAATTAATTGTCAGCCGCTCTAGTTTTAGTATCGTCTCTGAATGTCGAAATGGGAGTAATTATATAAAATTTTATATAAAATGGGTAAAAAATATGAAACTATAACTTTTTCTTGATCGTATTTTTCCTAGCTTGAAGCATAAAAAATCCAACCCTCAGACATCAATATAAAGACAGTGAAAGCTTATACTTTAGCCAAATATTAAGCTTGTATACGTGTTCTTGGATTTACGTTTGTTATTGACGATGGATGATTTGAAAGCATGAGTGATTGTTTTATAATTTGCCATCTTTACTTTTTGTATATGTAGGGTGATCTAAGATTTGACCAATACGAAGAATTGACATATGATTAACATTTGTAGTATTAAATTAATTATAATTCATGTAAAAGCAAAAACGGCACAATAAAACAATAATTAACTGAATAACGTACAGTTTAACTTTTATGGAGTAGCCTACTTAATAATGATCTAAAATAAATTATTTAAATCAATTAAATTTCCTTATACAGGCTTATGTTTTTTTTAATAGGGTTTTCCATTTCATAATATTAGTTTGTTCACAAATTTTAGTAATTTTAAGAATGGAGGCACCTAAACATCATAGTGCAAGGCAACGAATATGAACATACATAGGCCACCTTAAACTTATATTCAAACATACACAGGCAGATAAATAAATGGAAAACCAAGCAACATAAGATTATACGTTATAATTGACCTTTATTTCCGGAACGTTGAAGTTTGACTCAAAAGCTATCAGGTTGTGCTTGTTGAGTAGGTTTTTGACACCCTGTCTAAAGTTGAGCCAATTACATTAGATTAAAGCATGAAGGCCACTTTAACCGTGTTAGTACAGCAGTAGCTTGCGTGGCATTTCGTAAAATTATACTACCTTTTTCGCGTATATACTTAAAACATATACGCGACGTTCAGAACCGATTTGTTTTGAAAATATAGAGACTTGACAGAGTCAACTGAATTTTTTGAATTTGCACTGAAACTGAGAGTTGTGTCATCGGCGTAATGCACGACTTTTCCCTGTAGTAGTGATGACTCAATGCCATTGACATATATATGAGAAACAGAATTGGAATGAAAATTGATCCCTGGAGACCCCGTAGCTCAACTGGATTGGATGTGAAAGCTGAATTGGACAACAAGAGTTCTATCGCTTTAAAATTATCCACATGTACTGTGATTCCATTTTTTTGATCAGAGTTTTGTGGTCATCACAGTCGAAGACCTTTGATAAGTAGAGAAATGCATTTAGGGAGTCAACCAGACTCACAATAGCGTTTATTTATCCGATACTGCAGCATTCTAGTCAAAAATATATTTTCAAAAGCTTTGCTCAAAACTAGCAAACTGATAAGGGCCTGTTGTTGTTTGTGGAACTGGGATCTTACTTATTGAAAATTGGACTCACTTTCGCGGTTTTCAGGAGTGAGGACAAAACTCATTGTTGTAAAGACAAATTAATGAGTTGGGTTACATACCTCAAAACACTCTTAGAGCATTTTTTTATAAAATTCATTGACATCAAGTTGAGATAATTTAAGATTTAAGTGGGAGTTGCTGTGTAATTCAATCGAGCACTTCTTCAGTGACAGGTCCCAGTCACAAAGAGGATACTGGACTCTTGTCTTCGCGTACAATATACTTGAAGGCTAATGGCCAAGGATATAGCCTACAGCCACAGACGCGAAAAATCTGTTGAGCTCATTTACCGCCTGCTTTTCATCACCCACAAGTTTGTCCCCGATTTGTATTTAAAAATCGTTTAAATATTCCATATGTGTACATTTACTTCTTTACTTAATTATTTGTTTAAGAGATTATTCCAACGTACGCTTAGATTACCTAAATTCCGAAACACATCTGTAAAGTATAATGTTTAAAATGGTTTTATTTTCTTGTATATTTATATTTTTTTAATTATTACGCATACACACGCCGAGAGCATGAAACGTCATAACAGCTGATGCTTCTCAACTGATAAGAATGAGTAAGCATATGATCTTGTTAAAAGTTATATTAAAGTAATTCAATAGAGTGAGTTTATATCTTACAAGCTATTTTTAAATGCTTTTTATATGTTTTGTGCAAATGGGAAAGACGCAAATTGACCTATTTATTTTCAGTTTTAAAAATAACAAAATTGTGTATCATATAAAGAAAAATCTATTTAAAGGCTATTCAAGGGACTAATAGCTTTAAAAAATCCTTTAATATTTACCGATCTTGTGTATCAAATTTCAAATAGATCACGACATATGACAGTTTTAAGATTTTTGGGGAGATTTATACGGTTTTGTTATTTGAGTTGTTTTGAAAGTTTTAAGAAAATTCGCTTGTTTTTTTAAGTTTTAGATTGTTCCGATAATATTTTTGTTTTTCTACAAATATTAAGACATAGGTGATTTCAAATAATTTAAGTCGTTAAATCATCCATTAAGTGGATATGTTTAGTATTTTCTATATTTGTACAAAATTTTATCAAAATCACTTAAGAAGTTTTTGAAATTCAGAAGAAGAACTATTTCATATAAATTATCATTAATGGTGTTTTTAGGAAATTTTAAACTATAGAAAGATTTTATTTTTTGCATTTTGATATCTTAACTTTTAATACACATACAATATACTTTTTAGCAGTATTGATGCGGATTGTAAACTTTTCGTTTTCAAACTTCTAAAATGTTCCTCATTCTATCAAATACAAAAAACTATAGTATATAAACTTATTTCCCCGTTTTAAAAGCCAACAGACTTATACTTTTCATATAAATTTTAATTATGTTCATTATAATTCAGTTCTTATTTTATTTATTTTCTTTCATACTTTTTAAAACTTCTGAATTATAATCTTTATTGATAGAAAAATCTCTTTGTGATCCGCAATAATCTATGTAATCTTTAACATAATGTCGTAAATAGCAGTACGATAAAATGGAATTATTTTCAATTAAATACATACATTGATAAACTTAATTCTATAATGACTCTTTGCATCTATGAAAAAAATAATTTACTATATAAATGGATAAAGTAGTAACTATCATCAACTTTTGGACACTTTCTAGTAGAGGAGAAATAATTATTAGTTTTAAAATAAAACTTCAAATGTCGCTTAATACAAGTAAGTGTTTTACAGTCTACACAGAAAATGACCAAGACTTTTTTAAAATAAAAAGATAATCTGGGGGAGCCATTGAGTAGCTGAAGTGATTAAAAGTTCAAACAAAACAAACTTTACTGCTGCGAAATTGTAAGATCTCCGTAGGCTTATAAGTTGATACTCTCTCTTTTGTTTGTAGCAGCGATTGCCTTACAGTTTTATTCTTTCTCTGAAAGTTTTATCGCCTACATTTTCGAGTTAAACACAATACTTTTTGCTTATTTTGTTATGCATTGGTTCCGTTATCTATATTTATTTGTAACGTAATTTTGTCATTACATAAACAATGCAATTTTTCTGAAACAAATATGTGAACTAATCGTCATTTTTTATCAACAGCTATTGGCTATAATATTAGCTTGACACTGACTCGCCGGTACTAGTCAAACTGAAGAGACGTGAGGAGTATTGACTCTGTATATAAAATTATTTAAAACACTACTATAACAATGAAAATCTTTACTTAACCATCTTCTCTTCAGTTTTTTCCCGCTAATGTGGGCACATTTTAATTATTTAGTAAAACAAGTAGATTTTCTAAAAACTAATAGGGAGTTTGTCCTAAGAGAGAAATAATTTGTTAATTGCGTTAGTCTTGGTAGATATCGAAATGAGAAGATATCAGCGGGTAAGGGGTTATCTCTGAATAAACGAGTTAGGCAACGTCGAGGGTGACTGCTGCTTGGATGGATGACTGTTGTCCGATCCTGTCCTTACAAGCAGTCTACCTGCCCGGCCATTAGTAATTCGGAAGTCATCTTTAATCCCCCATTGGTCCCCAGGTTTATTATTTAGAGAGTGGCTATTAGCCATTCGCTTGGTAAAAAAACTCATTTTTTATTTTGTTTTAGTCTTAAAATTGCTATTTTCCTTGACAAATTGTATAATTTAAAACTTGACAAAATATATTAAGACAAAACTTTAAACCATACTTTGTAATAAGAAATCAAGTTTAACGCAATACGCTTTAAATATAAAACTCTTGAAATATTTTGAACTACAATCGTCCCACATATAATTGGCTGAAGTTTTTTTACACATATCAATTTGCTCTTCGATAACATCTAACGCTAATTTATAACATTCATAATCAAAAATTTGAATTTGAAAATTTAAATGTTTAGAATAATGTAAAAAATATTACAAATCTATATTTTTATAAAACTATACAATTCGTGAAAAATAAAAAAATCTATTAAAAATGTATATTTCATAAACTGGTTAAAATAGTTATGACTTTATTTTTTGTACTTTACTTGATTCACTGCAATTCAATTATTTGGCTATTGACTTCGTAATGACATGATTTTCAATATATTCATGCCGAATTTTTACATAATATGTACATCATATTATGATGCTCTGTGTTATATTAGGATAACGGTGAGCCTAGGAAGCTGAGTCTAAAGTGGTGTTGATGGCAACAAGCGTACAGTTACGTGGGTTTTCTATTATAGACCACTTAACATCACGTGGTGGTTCTCGATAACGCCCCTACCTGGGTCATGCGTTGATGTACAATGGGGTCAGGTACAATAATGCGCATATATATCAACCATAAACAATATAACTGACTTATCACCCACTTTACCGATCACGAATCTCACAATCTACTGAACCTGATACCTTATAGATGCACACCAAATAGCTTTTGCTAAAGCAGGTTCGTTCTTTTTAGACTTTAAAAAAAATTACAAATGGCCTAATAATTCAGGCGTCGTCTAAAAATGTCAATAAAAGCTGTTAACCTTTGATCTCCCCGTCACACCGCCCGGGAATAGTTTGGATGACGAAATACAAGTATAATTGGCCTAAAACTACTGGCGGTACCAGTTCCGACTCTGCTACAGCTTTTATGTGTGTGAAAGAGGCAATATGTTAAACGTGCTGTAGCACATCTCTCCTGAAATAAATGCCATGAAATTGTACATGGATCTACGTAGCGGCTCATAAAGAAGTACTTAGTTCTCTCACTTCACCGCTCTTAAGGTGAACGTGAAGTTACAACTTGTGTCATACAGTGGAGACTGACACGAGAATGAAACTATTGCTATATATTTGTGTTTATGGCCGTTCAATATATTTGCTTATTTTATAATTAAGTATTATTAAAATTATAATAAATACATTTATTTCGTTTCAACTTTGTATTGAATTATACCAGATATGGATATTACCTATTGCGTTTTGTACTATAAATACTTTCTGGATATATTCGTGAGGACTTCCAAAAATATGTTGCTTTGTTTATAGTTGAAGAACTTATAACGAGTTTTTACCTTATTGTTTTATTTCCGCAGTTACTTAAATAAGTTATATGATACTTATTCTAATATTGGTATAATATCTTCACTTCCATTATGTAATTGGCTAATGGATACCATGCTTGTACACTTAAACTCATGTCTTAAGTGCTTTGGTCACAACGACTAGGTCATTTAATAAATTGTTTATGCAGGTTACCATTTTATGTTAAAAGATTAATTTACTACAAACAGTAAATTGTCTATTTTTTGTATTCAAAATATTCAAGTCATTATTACTGCTTTAAAATCACCATTAAATTTATTATATCGAATATTAAATTCTAATATTTTCTATTTAGTACCAAACTAATTAATGCGAATTGTAAAAACTTATTCGCTAGGAACATAAAAAATATAAGAAGTTTAAATATGGTAGTATTGTTGCTAATTGGGCCTTTTTAATTCATTTGCAATAGAACAATACAACTCTTGCACATAATAGCCTAGTTTTACATTAACTTCGATGTATATAGATCTATTATAGAACAACACACTTTAAAATTAAGTGTCAACGTATCATTTAAGTTGTTAAATATTTAACTAAATTTGTAAATGTTTATTTTTATTTTGTAGAATTTATATTATTGGCAGACTTTAAACACCAATATTCTAAATATTTGACAGAAGGTTTTAAGTACACAATTTATTTTGTGAGTGCAGTCATATTTCTATGATAGTAACCTACAATTTTGTTTTCTCTATGCCATGCGCAATCAATATAACAAATTCACATAGTATCGATCGAGTAGTGTTCAATGTTTAATTAATTTTTTGATTAAGCTACATAAGAAATATTATATTTTTAGCAATAACATGGAAAATACCAAAATATTAAATATTTTAGTATATGAGACTTAAACTAATAAAATTATACATTTTCCATCCTAGTTTTCGTTCAACCTATTACGTAATAAAAAACGTTATATGCAAGTATTTAAACAAGTACTATATATAATATTTAATAGCATACATAATTGTAAATTATAATAACGACAAATACTGCAAAGTCGCACTAATACGAAAATGCTGTGAAAAGTAATAAAATCGTTACCTTTTACCTAATACAGGATTGCAGCGCAAGCAATTCTACTAATCAGCTTTATCAGTGCGACCTACTACTAGGAATACCTCTGTCATTGCACTTTGTCTCCGACCTATTCTTTGATGCATTTTAAGATTTAAAAAAATTGTTTCTTTTATTGCAGAATGTAATGCAGGCCTATCGATAAACTCAGTAGGAACCCACCAGTCAGTTTAGTGGGATCCTACTGAACACCAACCATAATTTGAATACTAATTTGTATTCAAATTATCATACATCTATGGTACATTTATGCTATAATAATTAATTGTAATCTTTCAAATGGATCAACAATTCTGAGCTACCCAATCATTTTGTATAAATCCGTTATTTATGTGTTTTATTTATTTTATTTTATTTACAAAAACCTTCTAAATAGATGGCCAAATCGACAAAGTGCATTACCAGTGATCGGCAAGCTAATTGTCAAAGCAACATCACAAAATCTCAAAATAATTGTTTGGATGAGGTATAAAGACACAATGTTACTGTCTACTATTGAAAATTATGTCAATAAACATACCAATATTGGTGTCATTATGTTTTAATGTTAATGCTTGTATAGTGCCACGTTGTTATTAAATATCAATATTGTTAAAAAGACTGACTAATTAAAAATGTTTCCTTGTGGAAAATGTTATAAAAATTACATTTAAGTGGCAATAAAATATATAAAACACAGTGTTCACCTTCTTGAAGAACAACAAATGGATTTTGTCCCTTTTCTCTTATAATTATAAGTATACCTATACACAGTTCATATTCTGTAACTTATTTTAACTTAAACCGTTCAAATGGACTGAATTGATTGTGCTGAAAGAAATTATCTTTTATTGTATCCTTCCAGTCACAAGAATAATGATGAGTATACTCCCTAAGTCTGAAACTACGCACAAATCAATTTAGGTTAAAGAAGTTAACATTTTCAACCAATTTCATCCTCTGTGGATTGAATGAAATGAAACGAATTAAGCCTGTTTGGACGATAGATATTTTGGTAACGGTTTACTTGTATTTGATGCCCAAAATTATAAGTATCACAAAAATTTTCCATCGTAAGTAATGGATTTCTATTTTACTGAAATAATTATAATTATTGAAAGAATACATATTTGTTAACGTAACAATAATCTTTAAACAGGTTATAGTGGTAATATTTTATATTTGGTAAATATAAGAATACTTTGCATACATATCTAATAAATTTTAACTCTTATTATTAGTGTCTGCATCATTTTATTTGAAAACTTTGGATGAAGTTTAAGGAATATAGCACTTATCACGGGAACTTTTATACGGGTCATACAATTTATAGAGCAAAGTTACTAACTAAGCAACTTCTAGTGAAGTCAAGCTATGAGATGTACTTGCTAAGTTTACTATCTGAGACCCTCGTTTTCGCTAACATATGCTGCATAAAAATAAATTAAATTTGGTTGTTATTATAATGCGTACAAATAAAAAGAATTAAAACTAATATAAATTCTTAGCGATACAAATTACGATTGTGAACTATTTTAATTCCCACAAGTTCTCAACAACTAAGTAAATATAGGGCAAGTTCTTATTCGTAGTGGAGTAGGAGTAAAAGTTGATAATAGCTTATTGGTTTGCAGTTCCAGAAAGTCCTTTAATTAACTTTATCTGTCCACCAAACTGCTTGAGATCTCTACGACAATCCCGCCCTGTCTCCAACAAAGTTAGTTTTTAAAGGACTTTAGGATATTGAGATATTCAATCAGTTCTGTTGATATAAAATGTATTATATTCATCGTCGAATCGGCATTGCGCACAATACTGTATTGTACCAACATATACAGTGTACCACACGCATTTTACGCGCTTATTGTTTCCCATGGAGGAATATGAATTGACTAATGTGTGCAGGAAAATCAGAGTTCATGAAAATTGTGAATACTCTAACATTATAAAACGAAAAATATTTAGATATTTTGACTTGATTTAATTTATATTAGAAGTCTATTTTAAAAACTTTAAAATACGTAGATGGTACAAGAAAAGCGTTGTCACACATATAAGTAGTATCTAAAGTACAACAATACAAGTGTTCATATTTTGTTCTGTCACTATTTTCTAGTGATAAATAAATAACCTTGTTCACATATGCATATACTGTATATTTATGTAATTGAGTCTATGATATTGTACCATTCTCTCGGGCATTTTTGAGCATACCATCAAGAATTCTATTTTTTACATAATAGACACACAATAATGCCAGGAGGTATTCTCTTATTCCTAATATTATAAATACAATTGGACCTCAAAATGTGTTGCTAAGAGCCAATCTCGAGAACGACTAGTCCAATTCGGCTAATTCCTTTTGTAAAACATTTGTTTAAACTAGAGGAAGGTTTATATCTAGAGAAAGATTGGAAAAGTTACCTAGAATTCGGAAAAAATTGTAATTTTTATGTTTAACATCCAAACTTAACTGAAATACACAGCTGTTGACAACATCAACAGATGTTCAACAGACTACCTGAAATATCTGTTTACGTTCAACTTTTATAAAATATGAAGTATACAGTGTTTGATCACAAATATAAATTAAATATTAAAAACAAAGTTAATATTTAACCTTTACTCCAGACTGAGCGAGTGAGGAATTAAAAAATAGCAAATTGTAAATACTATTTAAATAATTTTACAAAACCAACCTTAATTAACAAAACTGTGAGTGTTTTCATAAGGCATTTCAAACTGCTGGGCTTCATTGGCATTGTGATAAGGCATTTTAACAGTGGCTTAGGATAAATGATTGAAATAAACAATAACATGTCTCAACGATCCATTCTTCCCAGACTACAGCCCGAAAAACAACAAGACTTCTATAAAGCATAAACTTAAAAATGATTGTTTTGAAATGTTTTATGAAGTTAATAAAGATTTCACTCTTATACTGAAAATAGGTAGGAGATAGGTAGGATTTTCCTCTAGACCGTAATAGGATTTATAATCTTAATTATGGACGTATATATTATTCATATGCATAGAAGGAAAAACTGAACTATGGCACTGAATATACCTATCTTAGATCGAAAGTAGACTACAAAATCCAGAAGTAGTAGATTATTGATCAAAGTAGAGTTATGAGGCTACATACGTATATTGTTTGTTATTAGAGCAATAATGCACAGAAAAAAAAAACAACTGGCACCGTAAATGAATTCAAAAAGCTGTACATAGACATCTTTTAACGGAAGTAGATTCAGTTCTAAGTATTTATATATTTATTTATCGTCGAGACAACAAAGCAAGCAATACTTTGGTATTGGAAATATCTTAGACCGGAAGTGTACGGCATTGGCATTACAACCATGATTACTAAAATAATATATAACTAATGTATGCCTACTAACCTTCCTTATATTTTATTATATTACATAATAAGCGTTTTTACTAAGTTGTATATGAACTTCAATTTTGAAAATTGCATGCAAAGCCTGTATCCAAAGTTGTAATATTTTTATTGTACAGGTTGGTAGATTCATTGATATGTTTTGAATGTTATTCATACCAATGTATAGTGCACGTTTATAGAGCACGCTCCTTCATTTCACAGAATTCTCAATCGTTGTACTCCATAGACTTAACCCATTTTTAGTTTTAATAAATTTGAATGAATTTTATTTAGTAAGGCCGCCGTTTTAACCAAACAGATATATCGTCTGTTAGTATTAACCATTTTCAGATTAGTACATTCTTTATATTATTATATATCTAATTTCACACACTAATTAGTTAATTATTCTTACTCGTTACTATGTACGTAAGTTGTACGGGTACTAGTGGAACAGACAGCGTTCGGTAAATGTCTATTGTACAGGGCAGTCTATTCTAGTAGAAAACCTCTTTTACCTAATTATCAAAGGCCAATAACTAGACCGTACAGGGGACCTTACAATATTGCTAAAAGGGAACCCGTTTATTTATGCTTCACCAATATCTACCAAAATATCTAGTAAATACCAATATCTATGGAAAATTTGATTCAGACATATAAACAAAGCTGGTCTCTAAACGTATGAGAATCTTAGTCGGGATGTTTATAATGTAACGCAGTGTGTCACTTTGTTGAATAAATATACTTCATCTTACTACATTTACGCTGCGTAATATTTCAGAAATTGCCGAGGTAATTATTTACGTCTGGTGATACCTCAAGGAAGGTATTTCCATGAGAAACTCCAATCGCCACAACCTTTATCTCAGTAAACTTGCACCAAGGGCTTGAGATCTCCAATAAGGGTAGAGGCAGGCATCCACATATCGATAGCGGGATGTTTGAAAGTGTCCTTGAAGTAAATGACAGACACTGAGACTCACATTCCTGTATGTCAATTCGTTACACTAATCACAGTGTAAACGGAAATCCTTACATGACCGCAATTTATTTGTTTTTATATATTTTATAAATTATAGAGATAAACTATGACAACAATTAAATACAAAGCAGCGAGAAGAACGCGACAGCCCGTTTAAAACTTTAAGGTACAAAGTGCAACGTATAAACGTCTTATTTTAATCTTTCTGGAACACTTTATACAGTGTGTGATAGAGGTAATTATGTAAGACAGATTACCTATTATTATGAGGCAGGCCACTCACTCTTTTTAGAAATATTACATGAAGTTCCTGGAACGTTGCACATAACCAGTAAACACATTTTCATAGATAAAACATATTTCTAGATCAAAGTATTAACTAACTTTAACCTCAAGTGTTAAGCTAAAGTAACATAGTTTGAATTATATAGAGGAGGGTATCTAACCATAAATTTATTCTGGTGTATTAATGAAACTAATGTGAGGTGATTTAATATAAACAGAACTAATAACAAACGTACATGCAGAAATATAATAATAGTATATGCTCAACTTTATATTTTAAAATTGCATACCAAAAGAAGAGAACATATATTCAAAGTGTTGTATTTAGGATCATTTTAATACATAACGATTTAATATTTTTATGCTACGATTCAAAGGAAGTATTCATAAAGCCTTTAAAGTTTATAATATCAATGTTATTAATAATAATGTCACGTATTTCGTTGTGATAAAAGGTCTAGGAAATCACTATTCCAATTTTTATTGTTGCCTATAGTAATTAATGATGTCAATCTATGAAGGTATTGAAATTATTGTCTTTTGTTTATAATTGAAGAATACATAATATTCAATTATATTCTGAAAGTTAGTTCTCAAACAAGGTATTGTTTTAGGCTAGACTCGTGTTCCTTAATTGGCATTGATCTGGGGTGGACACATGTCATATCCCCTAATTAGGATTGTGCTTGACCGAATATCCCGATCCAAAGTTGTCAGAAACAGTTAGAGCGGGAATCAAAATTAATTAAATTTTGCGCATATACACTAAAAAAAAGTAAAAGCACAAATCTATCACTCATTATAGTATTCAAATGTGGTCTATAGTTTTACAACAAGAATGTAATGTTATTATTTTAATGAAAACCTTGGTTTTGCGTCCCAAACTGGTGTTATTTTTACAAGTAAACCAACAGCTGCTATTTGTAACAGATTGAAATTAATGAATGTTGACTGATGGGTATAAAACCTGTCCCGTAATTCATTCAATAGTAAATATCCCTTTCGGCTCAGTCGATTAAAAAATTTTTACATGTGGCCGTCATCTCTAAATGTTAAAATCTGAAGATGCATATTAGTTTAGATGTTTTAATTTGTCCAACACAGATAGGACAATAACTCTTAATTTTGAAATGTTGACATAATCGTAAAATCTCAAATATTTTAGAACTCAATAATCTTATCGCAGTTATCGTGTTCTTAAGCTCGCGTTTCGTATATTTTTTAAATTATTTTATGGTTATGGTACTTATGGATTAAGAGCCATCATCGAAGAAAATGTAAATGTCGTCATGAGGGCCATTGCAATAAGCAGTTTTAACCTACATACAAAACGTTTGCTACAACTTTTGTAAAAAATGTTATGTCTGCTTTGAGCCGGTTCTAAGTCTTGAGCCCAGTTCTCCCCTGGTCATGTATATGTTTATTTATATAGTATATGTAAGTGTTGTTCGTTGTGGCTGCAGAAGACACTGACTGTGCTGTTTGAGAGCGCTCTGCACATCCTCTTCAGAGTGGCAAGGAACTTCTAAATTCTTACATGTTAGTGGAAACGTGTAATACAATTTTGCTTTTTTAAATTATATTTGTTAATGATTTTTTTTAATTTTACCACTAACAGCTGGATGATGCTGGCTTAAGTTACTGTTTCGCACTGACGAGGTCCAGGAGAGGAGCTCTTGCCTCCTGCTGGTCGCAGACAGTTTCCAGGGTTTTTCTGCTCTGCTGGAAAGCTGGCCTCCATGATGAGCTGAACACCCCTAGTCAACATCAGTGACATCCTGCTATTTGTTATTTAATTATTTGTTAATTTATTTTGTTATTGTTACCAGTTATTATGGTTTATATTTGGTTATTTAGTTGTAAGTTTAGTTTAAATGCTATTTAGTTTTATTTCTTGGTTTCATTAGGAGCCTGCCCTTAGCCGAAGGATACCGGGTGGAATTGGCAGTTATTGTGGCTGTTTCTAATTTTTTTATCCAGGTGCACCTGAGACACATGACTGAAATATTATGTTGACTATAGTATTGAGTTTTTTTTATTTTGTATGGTCAATATTGTTTCCTTGATAGATAGGGTTCGTATCTTCGTTACAGAAATTTTTTGTTTCTACTCTGTGTTGGTAACCTCTAGACTAGTAGTAAATGATTCTGAGCACGCTATCCACGGGCTTTTTTGCCTTTTAGGTTTAATTCTGATCCACCATCCCGTTCGGCACCATGGGGGCTCTCTTCCTAATTGTCTATTTTGGGTGTGCGAACAGAGATTTGCGGTTTCAGCTTATTTTCTGAATATGTTTTACAGTTTGAAATACTTAACATTACTTCCACTTTCAATGCCTATGAGTAAGTCAGTATGTTAACAGTTTTCTAAATGATGACGCTGGTTAGGTTTTAGGTGAACGGGTGCAGAATACATATTGGACCTAAATCAGAAAACAAAAAATATAAGATCTTTTTACGAGTATAAATTTAATGATTGCATTTTCAAAAGGAATAGTACATTTTTTTCATTGAATACTGTTTTGTGACTATTACTATCTTTTTTAATCTGCTCAGTAAATGCTATTCTTCTTCTTCAAAGTTTGGTTCACACAAGGATGCATAACTTTTAACCTATTTATGTTTCATTTCGTTTGTATAGAAGTATTTCTGAAGGTAAGATATTTTGACAGATTGTATTACATATTGCTGACAGAGAATATCTCTTGGGTAGACGGCTGTTGGAAACAAGTTCTCTTGTTGAGAAAATGTTATGTTTTGTTCCAATACCTAATATACTTGAACCACGTCTGCCCTTAGTCATAAAATCAGCGTCAGCTACTCTTTTTCATTTGCCAAATTATTGTTTTGCATCTACTATATTGTTAATATCACATTTCAATATCTTTATGATGTATTTTGTGTGAAATTGAGAGTAGGCCCTATATTTGCATCTAGTATATTTTTTACTAAAATATACTAAAAATCTATATTTAAATTATATAAAACAATAAATTATTTTGCATTATTAATTTCTCTAAAAAACTTTAATTTATAATTCAGACAGCTAATTTCAATGAGAAAAATGTGATTAATTCTTAGCCAGAGTAGCGTTGTTTGCATATACCTCAATTGAGTAATAATACGAGTATGTTTATGATTTAAATGTAAAGTACGATAAATGTAGTATGATAAATGTTTTCTTCGGCACAACCATAATTTAAAGCATACTAAACAATAACGTTATTTGGTAACAATGATAACATTATTAGGCCGCCAAAATTTTAATATATAACTTTAATAATAAAACCCAGGAAGCTAATTTCAATACCAAAAATCATTTCTATTACTAAATTGAATAAGCGCTATTTGCATATAAGACAATAGAGTCATAATATGTCGAGACTAGATCGTTGAATATGATTTCTTTTATAATATTGTTCGTTTTACTGATCTGTAATTCTAAAATATAACGTTCATCAGCTGTATGTTACAGGCTGGAAACGACTCACTCACTGTAGAATTGGTCGGACAATGACCAATCTATCAAAGACACGCATGCTTCAGCAGACACTAGCAAATGTGATCTAACTGTCTAGCTCAGAGGACCTGTCCGATCTCAAGGTGGTTTTGTGTTCAATATTTTAATGCACTTTTTCAATATAGTATGATACCTTTTCTTTATATGATAATAATAGATTCTATACTCACCATAATGTTGTCATCTAAAATGATTTCGGCAACTTTTCTGGGGATTCCACGAAATGAAATTAAACAATTTCGCATAATTTTGGTTACACACCAACATGGTTAGAAAATGTATTGTCTCTTCTTTGTACCTACAGCTCTTTTCATTAAAGTCTTTCGTGATATAAAGTTATTTCAACACACTTTTGTCTGAACTATTTGATCTCTTGTAATCGAGTACCAGAATTGGAATTTTCCTTCACATCTTACCTCTAATATGGAGTGATCCAATCTCATCCATATTGCCTTGTTTTTCTAGTAATTGTCGGGACTATGATGAATAACCATTACTTACACTAACATTTCTCCATCCGTGTCGTTGTACTTTTTATGAGTATTAAAAGCCCCTAATTAATACTCTGCAGATGAGGATCCAAAAAATTGATCTTAGGCTACCGACTGTACTGTTCTTAGTAATCATCAAATATAACATGTACAAATGTAAATGTTGTTACTAGCCCTACATACCAAATGTTTGTTCTCAATGTCTTTTGTTAATGAAATCTATGAAGAATGAACTAGCACTTTGAAACACAAATTTAATTTAAACTGTTGCTGTGAGATTAATTTCATTACATTGATGCTTTTCACCTAACGGATAAAGTAGATAAGCTCTTGCATTACTAAAAACGGTATTTCTCTATACGTATATATTCTCTTGCTGTATGCCCTGGATACGAGATTGGTTTTGTATATCGCCTTATTTATGTTATGAGACTACCACCCAAGAAACCCTCACGAGTCCAGAAAAATTGTCCCCGGGCTGACTAATTTTTAAGAGTTATACGATGATCAATATTTATTTATTTATTTATTTAACGGAAACCCATTACATGCAACTACATATAACAATAAGCAATCAAAGTTTGAAGAAAAAAAAATTATATAATAGCTATTACACAGATGGCAGCAGGCAATAACATTAATCAAAGAAGAGTCCATCGTGCACGAGAGATATCCAAGCAAAAATAAAAGAGACAACGTATACAACCCATGACAGTACGATAAGTAATATAAATAACAATAATCATAATAGATAATATAAATATATGTAAATACACACGTATATGTATAATACAAATCTAAGAACCAATAACATAAATATATCTTAATCATTACAAAGAAATAGTGGAAAATTCCACAATAATCAATAGCATTAATCATGCATAGCAGCCGTGCACAATACACATCCACGTCCAACCGAATCCAGCTTATTAAAAATCTGTATCAATTCAAGAAGAATATCAATATGAGAACAATAACAATACTATAACAATAACAATGTGATACAATAACAATAACCATGCAATAACAATAAAAATAAACCAAAATATTACAAGAAATATAGTAAAAACCATAACAACTACTTAAATTACCTATAAGTATTAACAAGAAAATAAACTATGCAACAAGCACTCAGTGTAACTATGACAGCAGCATCACTAGCTACAAGCTCAAGTCAAAGACAAAGTGTAGCTCAAGCAAGTTAGTCATCATTGTAATATAATTTGTCATTAAGGAAACAGGATTTTTTTCGGACATTTGCCATCATGTTTCATCCAGTGAAACAAAAACCAGTGACACTACGTTTCGAGATCTGCAATCTGATCTCTTCTTCAGGTAAAAAAATCTAACCTAACACATAATTACTAACTAGGTTAAAATAAACAAATCAAACCTGAGCGTTGTGACACGGCTAAGTCAGGAATCACAACCACCATGTTGTGTGTAAACTTCACTAACTTTAAAATATGCACTTAATAAAACACTAAAAACAACTCTAATTGTTGAAAAATAACTAAGAACTACAGAATACATGTCATCGCCATATGCAATCGTCAACCAACCAGCAGCGACTGACCAGAGACCAATAGCTAATGGCGGTCGTCATTTCAGAAACAAGATGGTGGCAATAAAAAGGAAGGGGGACAGGAATTGGCCCTTTTTTATTATTGGTTCATGCTAGATTAACTTCTTAATGCCATACTGTGACTCCGCATTGGTTTATTACAAATATCTAATCTGTTTGATACGTTTGGTTTTCTTTTTAGTTCATTTTTTAGAATTGGCAACCAAAGCGGCCTAATCTCAACTGATGGTTGACTGATTGGTTAGTTTTATCATTTTACATTTTATAACGAAAGGTAAAGCCGAACAGAAACCTAAATATATCCATAGGTCATACTGAACATTGAAATTCTCTTGTTGTGACAATAGAAAATCCTCGTCATTCACTGAACTGTATTTCTATGTGACTCGTATTCGCTTTAAAAATGTATCTAAAGATATCAACATTCCAAGTACAGATAAACAGTTTATTAAAACCTTTTAAGATATTTGCAAATATTAGTCAGATTTAAGATTTTAAAAAAATATTAAGTTTAGATATTATCCATTAGATATAGTATTATATATGTGATACTAATATACAACTAACTACCAATTATCACGTTAAAAATGAGAGGTTCTCCCTGTCTTGTGGACATGGAAGTATCTTTAAGCATATATTAACACTTCAAATCTTTTAAATGATTCCAACTTATTATGGTAAATTTAGATCCCCGGCGATTTTTTTTGCGTAAACTGTAATCGACCAACTCATAAACACGTATAAGGTGAATAGACAACTACTGTATCATGTTATTTTTCTAATAAATTGAAATGGTATGCAGAGTTAATTTGCTTATTTTTCCGTTGTTATCTTAAACTAAAGAAACACATCTCATCCTTGAAGTGTCAGTAGGGACACATTTCAACCCATAACATACGGACGTTTTAAAATAATATTTTAGTTTGTAAAGGATATTAAAAAACTATTCATTACATATTGAATCCCACGAGTTACCATGATAAAAATGCAATAATACTGTTTAGGCAAAACAAAACTCGAAAATATTAAAATTCAAGCTATTAGCATTAATTAAATCATACAGGAGTAAACATATTATACTTACATGTGAAACCATTCACATTTTGGCTGTGTAATCAATTTACAAACATTGAACAGAGATATTATGTAAGAGTTTTGTTTTAACAATTATTTTTGTAAGTAGTTCAAAATTACTCACGAGCAAATTGCAATAATGTTATAATACAAGTATTATGATAATTTTTCATAACTAAACTATAGGGGATTTACATGTTCTTTAAAAATTAAAACTCTTTCCTGAAATTCTAGTGCGGTACGCAAAACATTTATAACAATAACCATTTCAGGACAGTATTTTTTTATTTATTCAATGATTGAACCCTTGTAGCTACTAAACTATTATCTTTACACTAAGTTAACCAAGTTAATTTCAAATTGTAGAAAATTGATTTGTCTTAAAATAAAATGGTAAGTGAACCAGAACGTATGTTTTATGAATTATAATGCAAAAAGTATAACAGTACCAACATTTTGTTTTTTTTTTCGGGAACGACCACTCATGGATAACGAAAATTTCGATTTTTTTAGCTCTATTGTGCAGTTACTCAAACTTTTTTAGGTTAGAGGGTAAAAGTAAATTCACTACTTCATTTTGTTTATAAATATCCAAGGTTTTAATAAAAAAGCAAGATCAAATGCAGGACTTAATTTAATTATTAGTTTTATGAGTACTATTGAACTTATTAAAGTAAGTATATTTTATCTGTGAGCACATTACAAAGGTCTAAGAATAAGGTAAGGAATTGGAATCATGACCATGTAGTAGGAAATTAAGTGAGCAACCTAGTAGAATAAACGTCTGTCTATTATCAAAGTTCAGGTATTAGACTTTAAACTAGGAAGTTTAATAACTATATTTCTACTTTCTCTCTCTGTTCATTATTAGAATTTCATTTTTCCCACTTTTAATTATCTGAATTATTTTGCTGGTTTTGTATACTTTGTTTAATTTATATTAAATGGAACTTAGTGGCATTACCCAACTACGTATAAACTATTTCTCGCAACTATTGACAAATCTCTTACGTAGTCTGTATACATTCACATACATCTATAGATCATCGTGAGTTTGTCGTCTAGACTCGCTTGATATATTCTTTACATAATGCCAAGTAGAGTGTCAAACAATCTATCACAATTACTTATATATTCCTTACATAGTTTTTATACACATTGTTTTGCGGTAGTTCTCAACATTTTAAAAGCAAAATGATATGACACTAATGTAAATAAAAGATTATTAAATACCTCTAAAAGTAGTTGGTTTATACAATTTCATATTTGATTTTTCTTTCCTAAATTATTTTATTTTCTTAACTCAATGAAATAATTTTAACATTTTAGAATTACTACATTGAATACCGTACGCTATTTAAAATTACAATCGCATTTTTGCGAACTTGATTTAGTAAGTCAACTAATTTAAAGTATCAACTAATATCAAAATAAATCTTTGTAAACTTAAATTGTACGTAAGTAGCGCTTGGTTATAAATAATTGCAACAAAGTTCAAAAAACAATACAGCAAAACAACATGTAGAGCTAACAAACAAGTTTCATAGCAAACAAATTCAGTATGTCAACAATCAGCTAGTAATTTCAGCTGCTAAATAACGTTATTAACTCGAGTTCGGAAAAGCTATCGATAGTACTTGTGTTACTTCGTTAATGTTTGTCATATTGAAATATACTTGCTATTAAATATTTTATCTAAAAGTTAAACTTGTTTTCTTATACACTTATAAACTCTCAGACTTTTGGGTTAATACAGTTTGACCTGTTATTAAGAGCCACCATTTTCTAATGCGAAAACAGTATAAAACCTTTACTGGATTTGAATTTTACACGTCTATTTAAAAAAACGTATAATAAACTCCAAATACACGGTAAAATGAATAGGATAGATCCATACTTTAAATGATATTGTTTACTTCATTTAGCTAGAATTTGGCAGAAAGAAGCAGATGTGTTTAGCCACTGTATCGGTTTTATGTATGCGGTAAAAGTTTATATAATGATAATGAGCTACAGCTTTTGATTATGTAGGTATTGTAAGTATGTTTGTACTTTTGTATTTTTTATACTTTTGTTCTGTAAGAAACTGTAAGTATCCAGAGAATTATTTTAGGAATTAATGATGTATATACATCAGACACTTACCTGCAGATTTGCCCGCAATTTCTCTACAACATTTAATTTATTTCATTGAAAAGCTTCAACAATTTCAGTAACACTAGAAATATTTTAAACCAATATGAAAAACTCCCAAATTCAAAACCCCAAATCCCAAAGTCTCTACCTTTATTAGGGAAATTACACATGATGTAATATGATGGAGCCATATGATATTTTTTAAACAAAAGTAGGCACATATCACGTATTGCATACTTATTCGTATATATATATTATACCTTGGACTGTAAAGCCTCATACAGTTAAAAATAGTCTACTTCCGGGTAAAGCGTAGTAGAATAATCTTAACTTCCGTCTGTGCTTTACTACTTAATATATATAATTTGGAGCTAAATCTCTCCTATACACGCCAACTGTTTAAAGTGATAAAGTGTGAAGCTACGCGGACATGTATACAAACACATGAACTTTGCGAACCTTTTCGAATTACTTGTAATATTTAGAATTAGTTTAATTCCATAAAAGGAAAAGCATATCTATTTTTCGGCTCGCTGCGTTTGTACATGTAGTATTTGTTATTCTAAAGAAAGAAAATTTGTATACGTGATACAGTACAATACATACTCCTGATTCCCAATTCCTGTTAGCTATATCATCATATTTCCTTGGTTAAGTCTAAGAATTACATCAAATATACCTAATTGTATTGTATTTAACATCAGTGAAAAATGGAAGCGATTTCGCTGATGTATTTCTGTTACAAATCTACATTTAATGACTGGTATAATGCTCTGTAATTCCACTTGCTATTTAAAACTGTAGCCACGGAGCGACGAACAATGGAGTTCTCCTAGACCATTCGCTTAAAACTGATGATACCATCTAAGGATGGTATTATCACTTGGAGGATCACAACCGAACTTTATACGGAACGCGCGTTGCACAGTCGCAACAGATACGGTCTAAGTAAACTGCAGAGCCTTCGGTTCACGAGTTGCCCTTTTTTGTACTAACGCTTTCTAACTGATGGTGGAAAAACATTATGCACAGGTGACAACAAACAAAACGCTTGGGTTGCTACTCGATGTGATGTATGAATGTAAGACTTTAAGTTACATGTAAAACCACTACAGTTTTAAAACACCGATGTTCACTTACAAGCACCTGTTACTTTACCATAATGAAAGTTTGAAGAAGTAAGGTTAACGAACTGTTCAAGTTATCTTAATTGAGGAAGAAGGACTAATTGACTTTAAATATACATTTCGGATTGAAACAATGATCACTCTGTGTGCTTTTCTCTCTGTAATTTTCGAAAAAACTAAAACGCTTTTTATTTGGTCGTAAATTATCTAAATTTGAGTAATACAGGAATATTTCTTCGATGGATGAAACCGTGAACTTTACGAGGAATGCCTGAATGGGTAGGTTAGACAAATATCGGAAAAAAGTTGTATAGTGTTGTATGGGAGATTATTGGCTGAGCTCTAGTGATGCCCATTACTCTAAAGCTAGATAAATTTCATTTCTGTATGACTATAGACTTGAAAATTTGCCTAAAGCTTTATTTCTATACATGCATGTTGCGTTGATGGTCCATGTCATTCCATGAAGTCTGGCTGAAGGTTGGCAAACATTTTACATTGGTCTTATGTATAACCATGATGACAACAAGACATCTTAGTACATAATAAGTTATAAACAAGCCGGGTAAAGCCATTTTAGATTGTAACATGTGTCGTAATTACACATGTAACTTACCTATCCGTAAGATATCTCGAGAAAGATTTCAACTATAGGCTTTAAAAACTTTACAAATACCTTTCCTTTACGATGAACTCGACTCACAAAAGCGGGCTTCAGCATTCTTGGCTCGACAGTGCAGCTGTAGTAGGAAAAGGGGAATATTAGTAGACTGAAAGTCTAAAACATGAAGTAATTGGGCTTGAACTCAAGAATTGAGCTCGAAGAGCGAACTGCAACTCGCTTAAAACAAAATCGCGACGGTATTAGCTATTCATCGAGACAACTTATAATCACGACAACGTGGTCTCGTCAGAAGGACATCGCCACAAATATTATCCAAGTTGATCTGGCAAATAAATCACATTCAGGGTAAGTTACTTTACAAGTTATAATTTTACTTTACATTACATTCAAATTAGATGTCTCGCATGACAGGGCTAAATTATGATACTAAAATATAAAGTTTTACTTACGGACAAGGCGGGCGAGATGTAGCTTCGGTAGCGAGGTTCGGCAGTTACAAAGTTTCTGAGAGAAAAAATGAATACGCCTACCAATTAGGTTATCAATCCGCCAAGAATTTAGTTCCAAGAACATCGGATGAACTTATACTAATCAGTACCAAGTAACTGGGTTGCGAAAATATGTATTATATGAAGTGACTAAATTACGGTATACCATGATACCTAATTTCTTTATAGATAAGAATAACTTCTATTATTGCTCCATGCCTGTTATTGCCCATTGGCAATAACAGGCATGTCATTAAGCATATCATTATTCATATTCATATTCATTAAGCATATCACACAGTACGATGGCAAAGTGTCTGTTCTGCCTGCATGGGGGCTGTACTAATTTCTTTCTGTATAGTTGCCTTTCTGCCTAATATCTGTAGAATACCTAGAGAATTACATGAGTTAAAAACTTGATATTTTACGATCTTCAGTGAAGTTTGTTATGCAAAATGTGATGAGCCTTAATCCTCCCTTGTAAGTATCAATTTAACTATTAAATTATGGTGATTTAAAATTGTGTATGACTGTTACGAAGCAAGTGCTGCGTAAAATGTCATTTGGTTACATTTATATACTTTTTTATTACATACATTTCTACAAAATAAGAGTTCACTTTATTTAAATTTCTCATTCTTATATTTTATTCTTAATAAATAGTGTACGTAACTAAATCAAAGCCAACTTAAGTTTTAATAATCTTTATTATGTAAACGATGTTTTTTATTTATTTACATTAATATTTCTATCCGTAGAATAATTGTTGTGAGTATTTACCAACCAACCATGACAGACGGTATGATTGGACATTGTGTTAGGCTTACGCCAAGACTGTTTAAGAAACAGTTTTACAAACACACTTATATATTAGTATATAATTGCATGTGACGTAACTAGACAGTTATGTTCTAGAGTAGCTAATTATAATATTACTGTTCGTCAGGTCCTTTCGTCAAGTACAATAATGGCTGAACAAAGTATTACTATTTTTCCGAATCTTACGCTTTGCTCAATTATTTTGAAGCACACGTTTATTTTCTGTCAACATTTTATATTAAAGATTGTTTTGTAATAATTACCAATAATACCATGGTAACACACAGATTGGAGTGTTATATTATTATGTATAATAAATATTTGAATTATGGACTTGTCCACATACATAAGTTAGAAAACCAAATTGTTTCTGTTTTAGTCTTTTTTTAATATCGTCATCAATCATCCACAAAGAGATAATTTAAAAACAATACTTGAACCATGTACCATATTGTTTAAAAACTTATATGGTGTATTTTTGTAAAACCAAGATCTACAATACTCCACGCTCAAAATTGAACATCAAATATTCAGAAGTCTTCAACTTTCTTGGATTGCTGAGAAATCAATCAATCTTGTGTGGCTGAAGTTTACTTTCCTTTATTCAATACACACATTCTAGTGATCTGTTAAATAAAAATATACTAAAAACAAAAAAAATTATTTATACCAAAAGTGATAATTGATGGTCTATCTTCCGTATTTTCAAAACGGCAAATGCATACGACTCCAGACACTTTCTTGCACACCTTGAGTAGCCAGTACTAGTCAATCAAAATTAGTTAAATTCCTTAGAGGAATAAACTAATTACCATAAGGGAGCAAACATTTGTATTTTATAATTGTAAAGATACGGTACATATACTTTTATATGCTAGACACTAGTGTCGTTTTTGTAAATTCTTTCTTTTACAACATCTAACCCTTAAGAGAGAAAAACTATTATCGCCACAAAGTAAAGTAACCTTCAATGAGAGTAGGTTTACTTTATGATCAAAGATTAACCGTATTCATTTTATTGAGCGTGAGTTATAAAACAATTACTGTATCATGAGTCTTTTCTCAAAATAAACCTCAATTTTGTTATTTACAGGTAAATGCCCATGGCTTCATTCGTAATTTTCTTCTGAATTGTATATAATAGGTATATCTTTTTTAATAACATTAAACACATATGAGGAAAGTGATGGTCGCTAGAAGATATTCCTATCTCCTGTCACAATTTAGAAGTATAAAGTATAACGACATTGTTTTAGGTTCCTTAAGTTGGAGAGGGAAACAGTATTTATAAGTGCCAATGAAATAAATAATATATCTAGCCAAATTTCCAAGGTTTATAACTAAACGATTTCAGTTGAACCCACAGTTTAACTAGATTAGGGCAATGTGTAGGGATGCTGAATACGAAGTATGTAGCCTGCTTAGTGGAAGCACTCATGATGTAATATGCCGTCCTACAAACCGCAAGTGAAACTAGGTACTGTACATACAAAATGAGGTACATATTATTACAGTGTTCATGGTTAAGTGGGTTAAAGGCTAATTAAGATTGCAACTGTATTTGCAACGTAAAACGTGATTTTATTGGTAAGAGTACTTCTGGTTTTAATTATTTATATATGATGCCAAAATTGGGTTCTTCTTGTAACCCCTATGAAAAAAATATATAAGAAAATACATACACGGAACTTAAAATCCTACTACGATCAAAGACTGTTTATTCCGGCCGTTTAAAGTTATTTGCGGTGTAATGAATAACGGTGCCACAGTTGAGTTTGCCTTATTTCCCGTACCAAGAGAGTATATAAATAATATATATATACACATATATGTGTGTGTTTGTGTTTAAGGAGACAAATATTGATTGTGAAGAGACTTAAAGTAAATTTTAAACTTGAATTATAAAATAAATATATAATACGGGACATTTAATTTTTAAATCCAGTAAAGGGTGGTAATTTTATAGCCCCTTAATCAAAATTACATTAATAAATAGTATTACTTATAGGAAGATGACATCTATACTTATGAACTTATGATATTTATAATAGTAGTGCGAGTTCGAAGTGTGTGTATTAACATTGATATGTTTTATTGAAGGGTTGTTCAAAATTTAGATTGTACAGACAAACTTTTGTCTTTATTTTCAAATCATTAAAACATTTAGGAAACAAACAAATTAATGTTTATTTTATGGAGTAATTGAGTTTTGTTTAAAAGATCAAACACTAAATATATAAAAACATTGTGTTATTTTAGATTATTTAAAGGAAATATGTGTCTTATTTGTGAAAGTCCGATATATTGAAAAATTAACTTTATTGTTATAATTAATTTAATTTAACTGAACGTGCGGTATAATTAAGGAAATGGCACATAGATATTGTTATCAATATACCACGCTGAATTTAAAAAATGAAAACTTCTTATGGAGAGCTGATTAAGTAACGCGGAGTGTACGATAAAGGAATAGTTTCTTTATGCCTCACATTCCTGACATCATCCATCATGCCCTGAGTTAACTGACAGAAGCTCTCAGCTCTAGGACTCGTCATAGTCCTGATTTTCTCAGTACTCTACATAATTCCACACTTCGAAATATACAACAAAACCTGTCTTAGATTTGCACTTGCGTTATGAATATTTTAAACCAATAATTTTTTTCATTAGTTCATAACATTGAGTCAGCACTCATACGTGTTTACCTGTGTTTGATTTGTCTGTGCTATGTGGGTGTTGTATATGATTTGTTCTATTATAACATATGCTATTAGAAAGAAATTTCATATATTTTAAAATTGTACTATATGTGTGTTCAGTAGTTCATTTCTCCTCAATATCAAAATTTAGTAGAATTTATCTCCGTAAAGAAATGTTTAGTCGTCAAATTCCAATATTTAATAGGGACTATTCCTTTTAAAATAGCGTTGGAAAAAATAAGAATGGTGATCAAGGAGTATATTAAAAATTACTTATCTTCATAGTAAAATTATCTTTTGCTTATTTAAAGTATGCCAGATATAAAACCTAATACAAATTCCACTAAGTTCAAGAAAAAGTAATCTTGCTCATTGTTTTCATGTCTCCAAAGAATCTCAGAAGTACTGGACCTTGATGCGTTTTTCTAGAACTGTAAAAAATAACCGATCCGATGAAAGACGCATTAAATTTGGTGTTGATAACTCTTTTGAGAGCTGAAATTCTAAATACATTGTTGTTAAATAGTTTTTTGTGCTTTTATGCTAAAAGTGCTTGGATTGTTAACCATAATCACTTCTTGCATTTATCCTCATTATTAAATAGAACTTACTTTTGTTCCGTCCTTTTATAATCTGTTATCTTTTTATAATTTTACATTTTTAACAGGCCAGAATAAGTATTTGAATTTGACGTCCTAAAAGTAAAAAAGATTGTAATAGAAAAAGTGAAATGTTGATTTTACCAAATAATTAACTTGTATGCTATTTAGAGTAATAACATACAGTTTTTGTGTGTAAAAAAGTGAGGCGGTAGTTTTGATATTTTTTTAACTGCAAACGCCAAACCTCCCCATTTAGTAACTTGTTTCCAAAAAATTTGTATAGTTCGAAAATATATTATTTAGGTCTAAAAGTCTTGATGGTACGATAAAAATTAAATGTTTACAAAATTATTAAAGTCTAAGGAGTATTTTAATAAGGAGAATAGTCTACTTCAGAGCGACAAATACCATGCATAAATTGAACATAGAGTAATATCATATAATACTGATTATATCATGATAACAAAACTAACAAAACAAAACTTTTGGCTCACCGGCCACAAGATTTAGATACATTTATGTTGCAGAATATCTGGTACATTGAAACCCACGCCGCTAAACCCCTTGGTTACGTAACAGCGATAAGAATGTACATTAAAATAACCCTGAAACACTCTAACACTCTCCCGTCTTCTAAGATCATTCTGCCTCTGTCAGGTTCCTGACTCTTTGGACTTTTCAAGTTCCAAAATCTTCTAGCCTTTTTGACGATCTCTGCCAGGTCTTAGCCTCTAGCCGGCAACGAGATAATAGTCCTCGCTTTCTAACAGGCCCCGGCTTTTGATACTTCTCTGCCTATAGGGATCATCCTGTCATGCCCTAATATGCCTCTATCTCTAATAACATGACCCGGCCTTTGGCACCTCTTTTTTAAAAGCGACCGTCCTCTAGCAGACTCTGGCCTCTTGTAAAAGAGTCACCCTCCAGGAGTGACAAGGGGGGCTTTTGGCAGCTCCCAGTCTCTGACAGTCCCAATCTTTTAGAGCTCCCATAAAATGTCCATACTTATTGCATTTAAAATATAAAAAAATCACAAAGCGTTTATAACAGGATTTTATGTATAATGGTTTTAATTCTAGGACTCCATTCCATTGACTTAATGGATGACAAAAATCCATGCTTAGTCAACATTTATTGAACAATATGTACAGCAAACTTTTGTTTAATTGATTTGACTACGAAGTGATGAATCAATAGTTTGGTGACCAAATAGTTAGTGTCAAGTAAACGTTTTATAACTATAACTCATTTTTTGTTATTTAACTTTTAAAATTTTCAACCGACGCATGTTGCTAATATTGAAAAATTACACCATTTTTTAAAAATTTTCTTTTATCTATTCAAACCTATCTGCCAAATTTGGTTTCTTCAGTCTAACTAGTTTTAGAGATATGATGTTATTACAAAATCAAAAATGGCGGCTACCGGCTAAATGAGATATTTCTTGACCTATGTTTACATGACATTTTTTGTTCATAGTTTTTATAGTTTATAGTTTTATCATTTATAGACCTTTAAAATTTTTGATAAATTAGTCTTTTTATAACAAACTTAGAAATATTATCCATATTTGAATCTTTGATGCATGGACACAGACAGGTAGTTATCAGAAATAAAATATATAAATTTAAAATTCTAATACGTATTTTACAATTATATAGGCTATAAACATGTATGTCATTTCAACGAAGAAGAAAAATCAAAGTACATTATCCTATATGAATATTTATTTTATCTGAATGTTCATCTTAAAAACTTTGTATAGCCTACCACCATCGGCGTAACAAGATTGTTTAAACCTTTTTTAGACTAAAACGAATAAGTTGAGACGAGTTAAGTTAATGAGGAGGAAAGCTCAGAGTAAGCCGTGAGGAGAAAAAGTAAAGCGGTCAAGTGTAATCTAAATCAGCACCCACAGGGATTTAGTAGGCTGCCCATATCCACGCCACTGAACAGGGTGAGCCTTTGATTTAGTGCGCTTTGATACATCCAAGTGTACACGGTTCTGTACTACGTCACTGTCAGAATATACTCTTTGTGTCTAAATTTTGTTTGGCGGCAGACGGTTTCGATTATAATTACTTACTATTTATAGAATGCATATGACGTTACTAGCTAAAGCACAAAAAGATAACTAAATGACAGTTCGTGGTTCATGTATTCGTTTTCAATAGGAATAATCTTTGAATTCACCTTTTTGGAATAATCTTAACACGATTAGGATAAATAAAGTATCCAACAACGAGCTGTTGTTTTAGGATGTTAAATTATAGGCAGCTTAACATAATGCATTATCAGGTAACTAACATTAATAATTTGAAGTACTTATAAGTGATGGATGAATAGTATTCATCAAAACTTCCAACAATCTGCTGTTATTTATCATAGTCTTAAAAATAGTCATATGAATACAAGTCTTGTTTTTCTAATCTCTTTTCTGTTTATAAAACTTCCGTTTTCGTGTTTAGCACATTCAAATGTTTGTATTAAGCGATTATTGAATTGAGTCTTTCTGAATGTTTTAACGACTCGACGAGGTTGACAATGACGCTGTTTGATTTTGTTATCTTCATGTAATTAAAAATATAAATTATTTTGTAAAAAAGAGACAGGCAGGAAAAAAGCAAAGTAAGATATAACTATACTTTATACATAACATTTTATTTCTACAAAAAATCATGTTATGTAGTAAATTGTTTTTATGAATTTAATAAAAATACTGTCAGGCATCTTGGTCAAGTGACATTTACACGAAGGGCAATAATAACAACAAAGTAATTGACTGACTTCAAATTCAGAGAATCTGTATTTTACTGAATGCCACTTGGTTTCAATTAAATACCAATCAGCCGCGTTCCGATTCCACCACAGTTTGCTATTGCTACAGTAGTGTATTGTCGCAATTTATTTTGAAACCAGAAAGGTTCACTGGTTGGTTTATACCTTTCAGTTAAAAACCACATTACGTACAGCAAAAATCGAGTTATACTTCTTTATAGGCAATCCTATGGATGTCCAGGAGCAGAACATCATTAACCGCAAATATCGAGTTATTGGGTTGATCGATAGGTGGGTGGATGGGTTGAGCTCTATCTACTAAGGCTGTTGCAGACTAAACATGTGGGATTACTGCCCCTACCCGCTTTGACTGAAGCTTCCGGGTGATTTTTGTGAAAACCCAGAATTAAGTCTGATTAAATGTTAGCCCATGCGCTAGCGCCACTTACCCTAGATCGCATTATATGCGCAGACGAACATGAAGCGTGGAAATTTAAACTAGACATTCATTTACATTCCGTCTTATTCATGTATCACGTATTATTGTTATGAGTTAGAGAATTTGAATGTTTATGAGTAAATAAAATAACATTCGAGTCCATCAATGTGGTTGAAACTGTAAAATTTGAACACAATTTGAACAATCCCTAAATTTCCACCGGCCCATCAATTGTGAAGTTCTCTGGCCCATCTTTTCTTTGGTATGTTATTAATATGAAGTATATAGTTATCTTCAAGCGTAAGAACATTTTGAGTTTAACAATCCTCTCCTGGACTCAATATAAAAGGGAAATAGCTTTAATGACCTATAAAAATAATTTATAAAATCGAAATCTAACTTACAACAGTTTACAATAATGAAAAGAATGAAATCCGTAGTTTACAGTCTGGAATTATGAAAGTCAGAAGTTTGAGCACAGCTCGTTTACAGTTCATCACTGAATTGTAAACTAGCTGAAGGGATATCTTTGCTCATCCATAAGCTCAAAACTTCTACCTCAAACGTTTTTTTTTTCAAATACAAAATTACAATAATTACCGATAGGGATTAAGGTGCAGATTATTGTTTAAGTTACAGAAAAGCTAAAATTATCTCGTCCAGGTACAAGATAATTTCCCAATCTACACTATTCGGTCCGGACTATCTTGAAGTTCACGCGACGGTATTGATGGTAAGAAACTCTACTCGTGCCTAAACAAATGCAGATTAATATGCACCTTTGTTTTCTTAATTTATTCATTGGGATGTGACATTAGTAACGCTATAATTAGTCAAATAAAACCAATCCCGTGCTCCATCTGATTAGAGTTTCACATCGAATTTATGAATAGCAGAATATCGTATAACCTCGATCATATTAACCATTCATCGTCTAACTCCTCACACTTACTTAACCTGTACATTAAAAAACCACTACACTAATATTATACATTTTTGAGAAATTTGTGTCAACCTGCATGTGTCAACACAATTTTTACTTAACTTCTGGCCCTCTTAACCACAAACAGAAACATTAACGCTGCATAGACGTAATATATGTATTAAATACCGACTTCTATAGTTAGAAAATTACTATACTGTTAAAAATTAATATAATAAATTATACATTTCTTGTTTTAAGCTTCTCATTGACGATGGAAGGTTTTAAAGGATAACAGGATTTTGGACGTTTCCCATCGTTATATGTTACAAAAGGTTAACGTACCTTCTACTTATCCTTTTAAATCCTTTCCAATCATAAGTATCCTTAATACCTATCCTACTTATCCTAAGTTATCATTTCACGTCATAAATGTTTAATTAAGAACATTACGCACTTCTAAATTAGTATTCCTCCACTATTCTAAAATAGTTCAAGTGTTTCTATAATCGTTAGAGCTGTTAGAGTGTGGGGTTTTTCACTGAACGTATTTCTTCCATTACTACTTATAGGCACTGCTTCACTCTCCAACCCGCTTCAATGATCCTAAACCCTGATCTTTAAATTTGAACTCCAATTGTTATAAAATTCATCATACGATTTGAACATAACATTCATAACAATACGATAGCGCGGGGTTTCTAAAGGTTCCTATGAAATCCGCTAGATCGCATGCCAATGCAGTTCTATGACTGCTCGCTTAGGGATCAAAAATAGAAAATCAATTTAGGCAAACTATTTTCATGCAGTGCACGTTGCAGCGTTTTAGAATTTGCGGGTCGTTGCAAGAATAAGGGCATTTAAGGCGATTAAATCGTAAACAAGTGTAGTGTAGTGTTTTGTTATATAGGCGCCACATTCATACTTCTTTTTGCATTCATACCAGTGTTTTTGTGTATAGTGTTTTTGCCATTAAATACCCTGAGACTTGCGGACAAGTTACCAATATGGATATCGAATACTTTGGAATGAAACGTCCCCTCACGAGAAGCTAAGTCTCACATTTCTTATTAATACTGCATCACTCTTAATATATATATATTTACATACAACATCCTATATACATCTTACATCTACATGAATTTTTAACACTTCAAATATATCTACAAAATTCAAACATTTCGGCATACATACAAAACACAGACAATTTTTCATATTTGATTCCTCATTACAAACAGTCAGGATCAACTTTGTCTCATTTATTTATACTAAGTCTATTTACAAATTCTTTTTCTATATTTTATTTCCCTTGACACATTCGTTAAGAATTCACCAAACAGTTAACTTCCCGGATTTTTATCTCTTTTAAATTTGGCAAGCAAGTGGTTCCTTAAGCTAGGGATGCTACAAAATTTCTTTTATATACAGAAACTGGTCTTAATTTAATTTTAAATCTACAATATGAACCTTTTTTACATTCAAAACATTTTCAGTGTGTTGTACAATACAAGTTACAGGGCTTAAAAAATATAAAATTCTATAAATTCCTACATATTTTGGTGCTATTTTGCACAAAAACTTTTCTACCTTATTGCTTAAATAGTGGGTTCTAATCCATACTAAGGAATGCAACTTAAAGGGATGTTTTACATTTTGCTCTGAGTACTTTTGTCAATTACTGTTATGTGCTATACTCCTTTTTTACATTCACCACAGCTCTCTTTAAATTGTTTACAACAGTTTCCTTGGACAAATTCTCACCAATTAGATCATATTAGCTTCCATAAATTAGATAAAGCATTATTACAGGAATGATTAAACATTAAATCAAAGGCAGCAAAACCTGTGCTTTCATTATGGGCGGGTGTTTAAACTTAATTGTATATAGCCTAGGTCATTATCCCAATTTACTATGACAGTTGTGATAGAAACTACGTAATAATGTAGATATGTTTCTAATATGCCTTTCTGATTGATTTCCATTAGCCCTGTAAGGCGCTAGTCTACGGTGTTCAATAAAATTCTCTTAAATAAGAACTTCTTAAAATACAGTGATGTAAAATATGCAGGCATTGTCTGACACTATTATTTTAGGTACAGAAAAGTTGTTTAAAAATTATGCGGTCTAATTCTATTACATATTTCAGAACTCTTACATTCCCTCAAAGGGATTAGCCATAGAAATTTACTGGCGGCATCTACAACTACAAGTAAATATACATTGCTGTTTCTAGTTCTCACTAAGGGACCTAAAAGATCTATGAATAAACAATCATATTGTTCTTAAATGGCACAGATACTAATTCGCCTTCATATTTTCTTTGGCACACTTTACTCATTTTACAAAACATTACATTCTTTGACTTTTGCCTTTATAATTTCGTCTAAATCAGGTCTATAAAAATACTGATTAATTTTTCTTTGCGTTCTAGCAATGCCTAAATGACCTCCTATTAAAGAACTGTGGAAGAATTCATATACTAAATCAATTAACTGTACAGGCAAAAATATCTTACTCTTACTTTTTACATTCCTTTTGTACATCAGTAAATTGTTTTTTATAAAAATAACATAAATTGTTACTATTGCTTTTTTACAGATTGAATGATTCGCTGAGTTTCTTTATCTTGAAGTTGATATTTTTCTAAATCTTTAAACGCTAATGGCAAATCATTAATTAACAACCACAAATTATCCTTGTTATTGCACTTATTATTTATCTGCATTTTAGGCTTTGCATTAGAATGTTTCGTTTACATGTTTTGCCTTCGGGAGGAGTTTGAATGGCAGAAGGAAATCGATAATCTATTTTTATCCTGGTCTGGAACGTTCCGGCAGTCACTGGGGCTCGGATCAGCTGTTTCCTGTTGACTCGCCCTCAAACATACGTGAAAGGGCGTCTGCCAGCGCATTATCGGTGGAACTTTGAAATTCCACCTCAAATGGCAAATTCAAAATCCTCTCGATCCACCGGGCAAGTCTTCCTACCTTCCTTTTGTGATTGAGGACATAGGATAAAGCTTGGTTATCAGTTATTAATTTAAAGGTTCTTACTTCTAAAAATTCGTGCCATTTTCTATGCAAATTAGTGCACTCAAAGCTTCTTTTTCATAAACAGTATATTTTAATTCGGCATCAGTAAATTTCCTAGAGTAATAGGCTATTGGCATTAATTCATTTTGGTCGTTTTCCTGTAAACAAACAACCACCTGCGGCTATTCCACTAGCAATCTGTCATTACTATAAATTGCTTTGAAAAATCGGCTAACTGGAGTACAGGAGGATCATTATAGCTTCTTTTAACTTTACAAAACGAATCTTGACATTCACTTGTCCAAACAAATTTAGCGTTTTTTCCTTCTTAAAACGATTTAAAGGATTACATAATTCGGCATAATTATTTATAAATTTTGAAAAGAAATTGGTCATACCTAAAAACTGTGAAATTTGTTTGGCGTTCTTAGGCGGCATAAATTCTCTTATACTCCTTGTTCGCTCGGGATCTATAGTTACTGTATTATTTTTTATTAAATTCCCCAAAAAGGAGATTTCCCTCAAAACAAAAACTTTGCTTTCTCTAGGTTTGCCGTTAAGCCATGTTTGCTTAGTCTATTTACAATCTCTCTGACATGTACTAAATGCGAAATCAAGGTCTTTACTGTACACTAAGATATCATCACAAAAATTTATCACATATTTAAATTTTATATTGTCTAGGACTTTTATCCAGATAGGCGGACAATACAGCACTACCAACATGTAAACCAAAGGGTACTCGTTTAAATTTATATTTACCAAATATAGTGGCTAAATGAGGTAAGATCTTGACTATCAGGTGATAATGGACATTGCAAAAACTTTTTCTTAAATCTATTATTGAAAAATATTTGGCTCCACTAAGATGTTGATAATAATTATTTAAATCACCAATGGGAAAAATCAATTTTTCTGTAACTTTTTATTTAATTCGGTATAATTGACTACAAGTCTGTCCTTTTTGGTTAAAAAGGCTGGACTGGAGTAGGCTGAAGTACTGGGTTCAATTATTCCTTGGTCCAACCAATCCTGTATTATTGTTTTCATCTTATTTACAGTAGGAGGGCTCATAAAATAAGGCCTAATATTTACAGGTGTGGGGTCATTTAGAACTAATCTCACTTCCAAATCTAGAGCCTCTCCTAATTTTGGATTAAAAACATTTGGAAAATCCCCTATAAGGTTTTGTATCTCAGCCTCAGCTCTAGTGCACCCTATTTTTTACATCAATGCTGTTTACTTCATGTTCAAAAGGCTGTTGTCTGACAATAGTTATTTTCTCATTACAATTGAATTTAAAATAACATGAATCTCCATCAAGATCTAAAATTAATTTGCTATTAGATATAAATGGGTTTCCCAATATAATGTCCCATTTTAAATTATCCAATACAATAAACTTTACTTTCCAACAAAATTTAGAAATTTTTATCTTAGCATAACAGTAACCAAAACATTTTATTTCAGTGTTATTTGCAGCAAACATTCTATCCTCTGACTTCATTAATTTAGAAACATTTTTATTCAACAATAGGCTATCATAAAATTCTTTACTAATTATATCTCTTGTAGCACCAGTATCTAATAAGCAGTTTGTTTTTACATTTTTACCCACTATAGCTTCAATTAAAGGCATATTGTTACACTGTCTAACATTTAGTCTTAAATTAGGTTTTTCTATAGTTTATTTACTCCAATTTTTTATTACCTTACCATAGACTCTCATAAAATAGTGTTTTTCTTTTCTTACTGTATTATTATTTATAAAATTATTATTCTTAAACTTATGAAACCGGGGAGGGATATTTTTAGGTGTTGTGTGTAATACCACTCCCCTGTCAACTAGTTTTTTGGATTCCTAAAACAGTTTTTTGCTTAAGTGACCAGGCCTATTACAATTGAAACATAACTTTGGGTTTTTGACAGTAGGCCTACTTTTTCTAAGTTCAACATGTGGTGGATACATGTTGTTAACATATGTCTTACTTAAATTGTTCCTTAAGTTATCATTAAAAGGTTATATTGTTACTAGCTATACACACATTTTCCAAATCTGTAAAACAAATGGGATTGTTTTCAAAAATTAACTTATTTCTATCTGTAGGCTTAATACCTCTTTTTTATAGAAGTTACCAAGTCCTGTTCACTTATGTTACACAATAAAACTTGACTGAGCTCTTTGATGTCATAGATGTATTCATACAGTGGCTCATCAAACCTTTGTGGCCTATAAAACTAAATCTAGTCTCAGTCTTTCAATTAGGCCTACAGGGATAAAAGCACTAATTAAATCCCTGTGTAGATAGTTGACATTTGGCATGACAGACTTACACTGTATTATTTTGGCTAAAAGTGGACCTTTTGCATAACATGGTAACAATGCTAAAATTTCATTTTCTGATAGGCTAGTTTCACATTTTAGTTTTAACAAAGTTTTCAAAAAGTTTATTAGCTCAGGTACTACTAAGCCATTTGTTACTGTAAAATTTTGTAAAATAATGTTCTACAGGGTTGTTTAACTTATTAAACATATTTATACCAGACATAGGTTGACTAATACAATCATTGTTTTGCATTATAAATAGGCATTATAGGCAAAAGTGGGGGTACTGGCATTAGGCTGTGATATTGTTGGTGGTTGTTGTACAGAAATAGGGGCCTATTTGTTCTTTCACTGCCTGTTCCATAGCCTCATCTTGTTCTAATGATTCATTTAAAATTGGCTTCTAACACTTTAAGCTGTTTCTAGGTTCACTGTAGGTAGCAAGTTTTTAGCTAATTGTTGTTCAACATTTACTAGCCTACACTTTAAAGCTGATAAAGTTTCACTATGTACAGAACTTAGTTCTAGCTGGTTGTCTAAAAATAAACGGTTTATTAAATGTTTACACTTTTCTTGGAATTTGGTGATTTCTAAAGGTGAACTAGCACTGTTCAATTCACTGCACCCATGTTCTAATAATATCACTTTTTTCACTGAGAAGTTTTACTTCCTGATTGTGGTCTATTTTTAATAGGCTACTAGGAGTAGGTAAAATATTGTTTCTCAAACACTGTCTTAAGGACTTTCTGAGTTCATTTACTGTACTGTCACTATTTAATCTAATACCTCTAGATATCAGTTAAATACCAACTCATCTTTAGACAAATATTCTATTTTAATGGCAGGCATTGTGGCGTTTTCACTCAGTTTCACCCAGTTGATGGCAGAGTAGGCACATCAATAGCAGAGTTGCGCAATAAAATTGTGTACCGTATGACGATAACACATGGGGGTGGTGACTTCTGAGGTCGTAGTAATAAATACTAGAAATACAAAGTTTACTTATAAGTTCAGTTTAATTACGAAAACTTAAAAGCACCACTTTTAGATGGTAAAGGAAAAGTTATGTAATGCCACGTTGCTGCCAATTAGAATATAATAACTAAAAAGTATATCTTCTAGGTGGGCCTAAAATATCCAATGTTCTATTGAATTATGCGTACGACGTTTTACTTTACAAAACAATAATATTTCACTTCCCCTTCGCAATAGGGTAGACTCACAACCCGGGTGTCGGCGTCTTGGCACGAGACATTGAAGCTGTAGTCTAAGAACGGTTATTTCTAGAAGAGGAGTAGAGTTGGGAAGTGGTAGCCATCTATTCAAACAACACGTGAGATACATCAGCTACGTAAACTCGCGGACAAAGCGCGCGAGGTCAGATCGGTTTACGTAGTTGGGCTGCTACAAAGGGTTAGAAGAAAAAATTCATACGCGTGCCAATTTAGGTAGTTACTCCGCCCAATAATTTAGTTCCGGAACATTGGATGTAAAATAATATTATATTATACTGGCTGATTAGGTTGCGAAATTTACATTGTATGAAATTTAATTAACTAATTTACGGTACAACCTCGATCATATTAAACTATTCATCGTCTAACTCCTCACACTTTACTTAACTGTACATTCAAAAACCACTACACTAATATTAACATTTTTGAGAAATTTGTGTCAACTGCATGTGTCAACACAATTTTTACTTAACTTCTGGCCCTCTTAACCACAAACAGAAACATTAACGCTGCATAGACGTAATATATGTATTAAATACCGACTTCTATAGTTAGAAAATTACTATACTGTTAAAAATTAATATAATAAATTATACATTTCTTGTTTTAAGCTTCTCATTGACGATGGAAGGTTTTAAAGGATAACAGGATTTTGGACGTTTCCCATCGTTATATGTTACAAAAGGTTAACGTACCTTCTACTTATCCTTTTAAAATCCTTTCCAATCATAAGTATCCTTAATACCTATCCTACTTATCCTAAGTTATCATTTCACGTCATAAATGTTTAATTAAGAACATTACGCACTTCTAAATTAGTATTCCTCCACTATTCTAAAATAGTTCAAGTGTTTCTATAATCGTTAGAGCTGTTAGAGTGTGGGGTTTTTCACTGAACGTATTTCTTCCATTACTACTTATAGGCACTGCTTCACTCTCCAACTTCAATGATCCTAAACCCTGATCTTTAAATTTGAACTCCAATTGTTATAAAATTCATCATACGATTTGAATATCTTCCAAGGAATATCACTTATCGCAGGTGTTTGGTACGCCTTTAAAACGGTATATGACTATGACGCACCTGTTATTAAGCATAAACCTGCATGCAAAGCCGCAGGAACTGCCAATGCCTACATCTTAAATCCGAAAAATCTAGGAGTAATAAAATTATTTACTTTGTCGAATACATTTTCGTTGTCTAGAAGTATGAAGTAAGATTTCAGAAACTTTATAGTAACAAAATATTTCTTAATGTCGCATTCTCAGCAGTCGTTGCCAAAGTAACGTTGGCTTTGATTACTTTCGTTTCCTTAAGACGAATTTTATACTAAAGTATTTTTATCAATGAAGAAAAACTAATTGGCTGACAGTTAACTAGCACTTATATAACCACAATAAAGTCTACATACCTGTACATCAGGTACATTCTATAAAAGTGTGTGTACAACACATGAACTTTTCCATAAACATGTTATGGCATTAGCATACGTTTTAACTTTGTTTTACATTTTTATGTATATAAGATATTATAGTACTGGGAAATCTGCTAAGCTACTGTATTATCACCTACAAAAAAGTACATTGTTTGCTGTTGTCAAACAATAGTGGGTTTATGGTAACGAAATGACGGTCTCTTGTAACAACAAAGCCGATTACAACAGTCTGAGCTGATTGGCAGCATCATACTGGTCTTAGCCAAGCGTGGGACCGTCGCTTGTCCCTCAGCTCTTGTCTGAGAAGATCAAATAGTCTAATACAATCTAGCGTTACTCTTATTTAAAAGGTATTAATATTCTTAGATATCTATTAGTATAGGCGTACATATCTATTGACTTTGGAACGTGACTGCAATACCGCGTAATTCTTAAATAACGATAACAGTACGCTTAAAAATGTTATGATGTTTTATAATGACGGAATTGCATATAATGACATTTCCTCAATAACCCACTGTTATTTCAAAAGTTTATATAATTTAAAATGAAAAAAATCAAGATTTATTTCAAACGTTAAGCCCATTCATTTCAATTAAAAGCTTTTGGATTTAAAAGTATCTTGTAGAAAAAAATGCCTTCAGCTTATTAAGTAGTAGTTTTCTTGTAGCTAATGTTATATTGTAACCAAAACGTTTAAAAACGCGGGTTATCAGTGGCATATAGAACCAGCAACAAATTGCAGAACAAATTTAAATCAGATATTTATTCCAGTTCATGTGTTTATAGATTGAAATACCTGTGAACAATTGTATGTAGTTTAAACGGAAAGATCATTTGAAACCAGCTTTAAAGAGCACATTTAAGCCCTTAATAAAACGTACAGACAGTCTAAATTCGCTGAGCACCTAAATAATTACAAATATTCTTATACATGTGTGGCAGATAATATAAAAATATTCAATCATTGCCACAAGGTACATAGATTGAATAGATGACAATACATAGAAATATATAAAGGCAATAGTAACAGTATGTACAAGTAATAAATATATCTTTAATGAAAGAATCGGCGCCAGTAACCACGCCATTTATAACAGAACTTCAATAATACCAAACAAAGCGTTAAAAACGGGTTTTCACAACAGGATACGATTCTACCAAACGCTGTACTTCATCACCACTTAATTATCTAGGGTCTTTATTGGGTCTAGCATCCGCAATCAATAACGCTTAGCGCAAAAAACCAATTAAAATAATGACAGCTCAACCAGGTTGGAGGGCCAATGTACACCAATATAATGTCGATTCTGTTAGATTTTTTTAAATTTTGATGAAGGTTCTCAATCACGCTATCTTATATGTAAATTTCGCAGATAAACTAACATTGAGATTGGAGAAGAAACTTTTGTTTTCGTTGAAAATAAGAATCTCTGGCCCTAGAATTCGCTGCGGAAAGTAATCGTATGGTGTAATATTTTCCATAAATAACTCATAGTAAAATATAGCTTCCGCTATATCGTCTTAATTGATAAGAAAATTATGTTGCGGGTTAAGTGAAAAATGTTCAAGCATTTTATAAAACCAAAGGATCATAAAATTTATCTTTATTATAAATAGTGTTTACTTATTGAAAACTTTTGTTTGTTAAATCTCTACATAGTATTTAGTTTCTTGATATAAGTGTTTATTCTGTGTTTCTCTCATTGAAGAGGCTTCTCTCATTCCTATCCATATTACCAATGTAAAAATTATAAAAAGTATATGTATGAATGTTTTTATTAATGACATTTTTGCATTGTCATCCAGTTCTAAATTATGTTCAATATTTCAGGTTTCTAAATCTTCAGGAACTTGGTTTAAAATCGATAAAATGGTACGTAACAGTTGTAGAATCGAAAGTGAAGTAGTAAAAAACTAATTTGGTAAAACGTTTATCAAATCATTCAATTACTTACTAAATGTAAGTTTTAGTACATTTCAGATCATTTAAGAGAATTATTGAGACTTCTATTTCTTCAACCAATCACCATCACTGTTTAATTATTTTATGGGGTTTTCCTGCATAGACGTCTTTAATAACTTTTCAGCTTTCTCATCTTGTACCTCATCATACACTATTATAGTGTGCTATGCACTGTCCAGGACAAACTGCCTTATTTAAAATGCCAATAAAACAACCAAATCAGCTATTGCTTCATGCACCAACAATTTTAATTTTAATTTATAACGTTTTAAGCTTTCTAGTCAAAATTAGTTTAATGAGGGATTTTTTAAAAATTTGGTATGCCTTCATGGAGACATCCTTTCATTCTTTTGGTATTTAAAAATTCACAAAACTATAAGTTTAATTTTACCTTGGCGATCGAGGGAAGGTGGTGGAGTATTGATATACCTGTCTTTTTTAATCTATTCCAGCTTGTGAAGCCTTTTGTCATAGTTAGTGAACAGGTTGCTTTTCTTATTGGAAACAGATGACAAACAATAATAATTTTGAATCTATATTACTGCATCTTTTGGTCAGAGTGCTTTAAATGGAGTGCGCCACAATTAAGTTATTTAGCTAATTTAAATTATGAATTAAAATTATTTTGAAAATAGAATGTTTTAACTATTGTTAATACAAAATCATCGGTGGAGCTGTTAATTGAGTTACTCTCTCAATAATACTAATTTATAGCAAGAGTTAAACCAGAATGATTAATTACATACTCCTCTAATCAATTTGAAGATCTTGTTTTTTACATTTTTTTAAATTAAACTGGTGTTATATAAAATAAGCGAAGTCAACCAATAGTATTAATAAATGTAAATGCGGGTTAAGTGAAAAATGTTCAAGCATTTTATAAAACCAAAGGATCATAAAATTTATCTTTATTATAAATAGTGTTTACTTATTGAAAACTTTTGTTTGTTAAATCTCTACATAGTATTTAGTTTCTTGATATAAGTGTTTATTCTGTGTTTCTCTCATTGAAGAGGCTTCTTTCATTCCTATCCATATTACCAATGTAAAAATTATAAAAAGTATATGTATGAATGTTTTTATTAATGACATTTTTGCATTGTCATCCAGTTCTAAATTATGTTCAATATTTCAGGTTTCAAAATCTTCAGGAACTTGGTTTAAAATCGATAAAATGGTACGTAACAGTTGTAGAATCGAAAGTGAAGTAGTAAAAAACTAATTTGGTAAAACGTTTATCAAATCATTCAATTACTTACTAAATGTAAGTTTTAGTACATTTCAGATCATTTAAGAGAATTATTGAGACTTCTATTTCTTCAACCAATCACCATCACTGTTTAATTATTTTATGGGGTTTTCCTGCATAGACGTTTTAATAACTTTTCAGCTTTCTCATCTTGTACCTCATCGTACACTATTATAGTGTGCTATGCACTGTCCAGGACAAACTGCCTTATTTAAAATGCCAATAAAACAACCAAATCAGCTATTGCTTCATGCACCAACAAGTTTAATTTTAATTTATAACGTTTTTAAGCTTTCTAGTCAAAATTAGTTTAATGAGGGATTTTTTAAAAATTTGGTATTCCTTCATGGAGACATCCTTTCATTCTTTTGGTATTTAAAAATTCACAAAACTATAAGTTTAATTTTACCTTGGCGATCGAGGGAAGGTGGTGGAGTATTGATATACCTGTCTTTTTTAATCTATTCCAGCTTGTGAAGCCTTTTGTCATAGTTAGTGAACAGGTTGCTTTTCTTATTGGAAACAGATGACAAACAATAATAATTTTGAATCTATATTACTGCATCTTTTGGTCAGAGTGCTTTAAATGGAGTGCGCCACAATTAAGTTATTTAGCTAATTTAAATTATGAATTAAAATTATTTTGAAAATAGAATGTTTTAACTATTGTTAATACAAAATCATCGGTGGAGCTGTTAATTGAGTTACTCTCTCAATAATACTAATTTATAGCAAGAGTTAAACCAGAATGATTAATTACATACTCCTCTAATCAATTTGAAGATCTTGTTTTTTACATTTTTTTTTAATTAAACTGGTGTTATATAAAATAAGCGAAGTCAACCAATAGTATTAATAAATGTAATTTTTATTCAATAAACTGGAGAATGCAATGCTGGTTATCACTGACTACTCAACATGCAAGTTGGATTGCTCGAGTATTAGATTCCGGTACAATCAAAGGAATTATAGGGTTTACTACAGAGATTCTGGATTTTCTTATTTCTAGAAGGACTTACTTTTGGATTAGTAAGTGTACAGTTAAAAGTTACTTCTATTAAACGAGACAAAGTAAAGATCTAAAAAAACTCTGAAAAAAAGACTAAAGGTTGGTTTATTTATAAAATATGTCAATACATGTTACATAGGTGGGAAGTTTTCCATTGTTTAAGGCACAAAAAAATGATTAAAAACAGATTTATTACGGGTTTTTAAAGATGAAGTATGTTCTGTTTCATACAGTATGTTTATCAAGTTCCCTGATATTGCAAGATGTCTTCAGGAACCCCTTAAAATACTATTTGACCATCTAGTAAAATAAATTGTATATCAACTTTATCCTTCTCTTTTCTAATAGTCTAAGGAACATCCCCTGTCATAATTTGGGGTTACCTGTTATAGATGCTGTATTGACCACAATATTAATTCATATATTTATATTTGGTTACCATAACGATAACTAAGGCACATATACGAGTACAAATAATAGCTAGTTACAATGTCATTATCTTGTGGTACTATAAACTATACAACATGCTTATATTAATCCTAATAATATTATAAATGCGAAAGTGTATTTGTTTGTTTGTTTGGTTTCACGCTTAAAATATACAACTGATTGTACTGAAATTTTACATGAACATTCTTGCGGTTCCTGCGATGAATATAGACCCATTGTTATTTCAAAAATTCCTCCGGGATACACCTCACTGGTCTTTGAAGTAGCAAAATGTTCCATCTTGGTCTCTAAAGTTTTGTAATATTAACTAATGAAACTAAATGTGTAATATAATGAGCCTGTCAAATTTAATCAACTGTTCTTACTTATCATTGTTTATTATTTTCATTTTCTTACATTTATAGTAAGTACATTTTCTACAAATTAACTATAGTTTTTAATTCCATTATAGATTTCAGTGATTAGGTAAGTACTCATCAACCTCTGAAAATGTCCTAAAAAATAAGAAGGTCAGAATTTGACTCCGAAACCGCCTTTGAATTCGGACATGCAAGAACTATGCTAGATGAAATTTCGTTAGAAAAGTATTTCTTATAAAGTTACTATATATAACCCATCTTAGTTGTATTTGACAGAAGTTCTCTGATCGGTGAAATATTTTCTTGAGCGGAAAAAAGAGGAAACAAACATTATGGAATAAAACATGCAAAATACGAAGTAAATTACAATGGCCATAATTATAAACTTTTTGACGTATTTTCTTGATCTTGGAAACAATGCAAACTCAAAATTGCCATAGGAAATATAATTCACTCGAACTAGCACTGGTCATATACGTGCAACGCCTACTAAATTTGCGCTCCAAGCAGCGAATAACTCCTAGTAGTGTAATATAAGAGACAATGTAGTCTCATTTTTACTATACTTTTATAGACTGTTATGAAATCTATCTAAGTTGTCTTTTGACAAAAGTAGGCTTCTCATAGCTGTGTATGTATACATATTTTCTTGATCGAGAGAGAGACAAAATCAGCTCTAGAATAAAAAATACTAAGACTGGAGTAAATTAAAATGACTATAAGTATACACTTTTTTACATATTTTCCTGATCATGGGAGGATGTTAAACACACCACTGGCGTTGGAAATATAATTAACTCGAACTAGAAGTGCTCATAGAGATGCAAAACCTACGAAATTGCGTGCGAAGACGCAGGTAACTGCTAGTCATACAAATATACAATTTAAGATATTCTTCACATTTATTACATCAATTTTAAATATTTGTTTTATTTTTAATAAACCTCATGTCAAAGTAAAATTACTGTATGAATCCAACTCGAAAAATCTATACTGTACAAGATTACTACAGTAGGCAATTATATGTTATTCATTACTTATAATATAATTAATTTATCAAGAATAAAGTTCTAGTTTGGTTCAAATAATATTCTAACCTTTGTATATAATATATTAAAAACAATTCTGGTGATAGATCAAGCATATACGATTGAATAGCACGAGAGCTAACTTACCATACTGCTATGATAAAGTGTTAGGGGTAACAGCTTGGCAACAGCTTGAACATTTCCACTCCAATCAGGCCCCATATTTTATTTAACCAACTACATAAACTTATTGAGACATAGACACATTGTGATGACAGATTTCTTATTATCTACAAGATAACCTTGAAACCTAAATATTGACAAGTATTAGGACGGTCATTCAAATCATCCAACACACATAAATTATAATTTGAATAATAAAAACCAAAATATAAACACAATCTCTGAGGATATTGAAAGTCACTGCAAGAAATATTTATCCCTGTAATTATACTTTGTAAAACTTAATATAACAGCATAATTTTAAATTCCGCCTTTGACATGAATGAAGGTCACTGCAACAATCCTTTATCCCTTAAAATATACTTTATAAAACTTAATATAACAACATAATTTTAAATTCCGTCTTTGACATGAATGAAGGCCACTAAAGAAACCTTTATCCCTGCAAATATACTTTGTAAAACTTAATATATCAGTTTAATTTTCATTGCTATATTTGACATGTAGGAAAATCGCTTCAAGAAGCGCCTATCTCTACAGTATACTCTGTCTTCTTGATCCAAATCATTTCCTAACAATTTATCATACTGAAGTCACCTAGTTCAAGGATTCACTATAATAACTAGAATCGCAAACTCAGTAACCTACGTTGAATAATCTGGAACTGTTTGACGAATGATAAAATGTCTTATATTATAACTGAAGTCTAACATATGAGTATAGAAATTTAAAAAATCAGTAATCTACATTAAATTATCTGAAGTGTATGAAAAATTATAAAATTTATTGTACTATAACTCACGTCTGTCGTCTAAACTTTTACCAATTACAAACTCAGTAATATATTCTGTTGCTCTGCTCCAAGATATATTTAATATAAACCTCAACTCGTGCACATCAGGCAACATCCTTGAATAAGAAATTAGATTTTCTTACCATCTCGGAGAGAAGTCATGTCTGTATCTAAATAAAATATTACTTCTGCACCTTATCTTGGCTTCTTGCTCTTGTCTCATATCAGTGACCTCTACGAAGATGATACATATTGATCTAATACTATAAGGAATTGAGATGTTTGTTGTAGTTTCCTATATTTCTTTCTATCGTAGTGTTGAAATCGCTTAATCATTGTTTAGGCTTCATTCTACTCATGTAATAAACCGACGTATGTAAAATATGCAACTAATAACAAATAACCTACCACGCTTTCTTTTACAAACTACTCCATATTACCTACCTATTCGATTAAACACTCCATGATAAATACTTTTAAGATTTCTACACTAGAATCGAGTAGTAATTATTATTAACTTTTGATAAATCAGCATGCATTTTCTTACAAGCATGATTCAGTTAATATATCAATATTATTGGATTTAAAAATAAATTCCAGGTATTTGGAAGATATGCTGTTTATAAATATATAATCTCATGGATATAAATAACTATTACTTGTGTAACTCGTTTATTACGTATAATCGTTAATTACACACAGGAGTTTTGATTTTCATTACATTTTTATAGGCTGGTTCCATGCAACAAATGTTAATGTTAATGAAAAGGTATGTTGAAATTAATCAGGGAATTCCCGGAATTATTGAATTCCCGCTCACTATTGTTCTTTATCTTAATTCAATTAAACATATAGTATATAACATAATCATATTATTTGAACTAAAACGTTAAGTTTAAAAGTTTAATGTTATGAATATTTTTGTAAATTTCGGACTTCTAGGCATTCCGATTCACTTGTAAATGAAACTGTTTATGACTACCCGGTAATGCTCCGAGTTGAGATAGCATCCTTATCCTTAAATCATCACGAATGTTGATGTTGTAAATATATTTCGTGTATTACACGTAAATTTTTGGCCTCAAAATACTGGTCAATAGGTAAGCTCGGTGCACTCTTTCCAGTTGATATAAATTGTTTTTATATTTCACATTCCTCCTTACATAAACTGGTTTCTATCTTCTACTCTATTAATTAAAACCAATCGATTAAAAATAGAGCCATCACGGATTATATTTAAACCAAAAAATCAGATTTGTAAAGTATGATTTAATTTAGCATTAATATTGAGTATCAAACTAATTTCAACAATAAAAAGAATATTAAATTCTGAAATCAACAAAGGAACGTTTATCAAAATTAGAGGTTAAAAAATAACCGAATAAAGAAGTTTTATATTTAACTTGATTTACGATGCCAATTATGATGGGTGGGGTTTTGCGGTTATCTTTGTCTGCCCAAGCAGCTCTTATTAAATGGACCACGAATGCACAAAACTGTGCAGGCGTGAGTAAGTTAGAAATTAACTCATCAAACTCATTTTATTACTATTTCAATGAAATAATATACAATTTTCCTAATGTTACTTCTAAATGTGATATTGTGCTGTTACGCACAGTTTGGTTTCTTTAAAGCTTGGATATCAATAACAAACATGATGTAATATGTATAACTATTTATTAATTTTATAATTATTGTCAATATTAAAAATATATTGATAGTTTAATTTCATATTTAGAGAATTTACTGGACACAAAAATACTTTTACTGATCTATAACCCTTTCATAGAAAAGAAATTTAATCCATTGACTTCTGTTGTTCGTGAAACAAATCTGATTTGTTATGAAACATTTTGAGTTATAGATCAGTAAATGTATTTTTGTGTCCAGTAAATTCTCTAAATATGAAATTAAACTATCAATATATTTTTAATATTGATGAATTTAAATGTAATGAATTTAAATAACGTGATTGTAGATGAACTCATTAATAATTTTTTAACTTCTATTACACTCTATGTTACGGCTCAAAAGTAAAAAAGTAATTTAAATTTTCGTAGGCTTTGAAATACGTTTGGAAAACGTATATTAAAACTCCTTATACCTTAAAATACTCGTTAGATAGACGTGGTTGTTTTTTAATCACATATTATTGATTTGTGCCGTGAAAGCTAGAATTTTCTACGTAAGAATTTCTCCAATGAATTAAGAAATTCACAAAATTGTTGTAGTTTCATTTCTTAAATAAATTATGATTTATAATTATAATAATTGAATCATAGATACACGTATTAACATGTATTAATGCCTTTCTATAGAGTAGGGACAAAGTTGAGACTCTCAAACCGAGGTGCTACAGATTCGATTACCGGGAGGGTTATAAACTGGATTTGGACCGTTTTCCCTTAAAAATTATTAGTATGTTGATGGCATAGTACGAAATTGGCATAGAAAAAGAACTCCCTTCAAAATCACAGAAATAAAATGTAGCTAGTTAGAGACCCATGTGGATATTTTATTCATCCGATAAAGGAGATCTAGGACAGAAGTAGATTATAAACTAAATGTATACATCCTACCTTATACCTAACATGCACAGTCCAGGTTCCGTAAGATCGTGTTGCTATGTCTACCTGCTAAGAGATTTCGCAACACGTCTATATACCAGATTAGGTGTCCAATCATCGTGATAATCTGCAGCGATCTCTAAGTCAATTAATTATAATCCCTTTAGTAAAGACTTCTACTGAGTTTTATCGTTCTTCGATACTCAATAGTATCGGTTTATTTTGTGGGGTAGTAGTTTACACTATAGGTTTAAGCCTAATATTGCGATTGTGAGTTCACTATTTATGAGTTTCTTTTCAAATTTTTAAACCTTAATGTGAAATCCCCACTGTTGAACTCGTAAGCACCGATTTCTCTTACACTTAGAAAATATTGTACACTACAATGAAGACAACACCAAATTTTGTACTTTTTAATGAGTTGTGGGTCTGTGTTCCCGCCGAATCACGCCGAAACTTATAACTGTGGAGAAGAATGGCTTTTGATTTATTATGTAGGTGTTCTTATTTGATGGTTTAGAGAGTACTATGAATTAAGACTTAATTATTATCAGACAGGTCCGCTTGTATTGCTCATTATCATATTTAGAATAAACATTTATAAATTATATCTAGCAAACTATACTATAAATAGTAAGAGATTATATTAATGACTAAATAAACATTCATTTATTTTCTCAGCGTTATTTAGTCTTTTCTTATTGACCACAGGCTGTAAGTTCTCAACATTTATTTGCTCTGTCTTTACGATACGATCACGAACAGCAATTAAACCAATACCACAAAGCTTTGTCGATGCTCAGTTCAATAGTTTAATTAGTTTACGAGTATCATCACCTGTCTACTACTGGAGCAGATGATGGATTGGCTGCTGTAGTTCACCCAATATACAAATATCTCTCTACTTGCATTCTCCTCTCATTTCCCCTTCGCAATACAACCTCAGTCACATCCTCCTTTCCTTGCCTATTCGCAATGCAACACCAGACACATTCTCCTCTCCTTTCCCCTTCACAATACAACCTCAGTCACATCCTCCTTTCCTTGCCTATTCGCAATGCAACACCAGACACATTCTCCTCTCCTTTCCCCTTCACAATACAACCTGTCACATCCTCCTTTCCTTGCCTATTCGCAATGCAACACCAGACACGTTCTCCTCTCCTTTTCCCTTCGTAATACGCCTCATGTCATATCCTCCTCTTTTTGCTCATTTGCAATACACCCCAGTCAGAGTCGCATAAATCATTTCCTTTCCCCTTCACAATAAACTCCAGTCACATACTCCCATACACTCTTTACCCATTAAGATTAATGATTTCCCTTCTATTCTGTTTTTAAGAAAGGGCAGCCCAAAAGATTTGTCAAAAATATTGTTATCCCTTGAAGGGTCTAGTTGGTCTGTAAAATTTTGGCCACTTCATATATTTAACACTACTAATAATAGTGTTAATAATAATATTTGCATTAGTCTGACTGCCATATTATATATTCCTAGATACATGTATCTGTAGTTCCCGTCGTTGTGTTGTGTAGGAAATTTGGAGTTTTCTGGATGCGCATTTATTAATAATACAAAGATTATTTGCAGTCAAATAAAAACTGAAATTGTGTTGATAAAATTTAATTTATCCAGTACCATAAGTTACCACCCTTTAAAAATTTGTGACCTTGTTAGTATATTACGTGTTTTTAAACTTTTCAAACTTTTTGGATAATTTACTATCCAAACTCCAAACCATAACAAACCATACATTTGTGGTTTGTGGAACGAAAATTAAAAATTTAGCAATATTTTATGGCTAGCAGGCGAGAAAGAAAGAAACACCTTTTTTTCTGAGGTATCACAATGATAATTGGACCAACTCTACAGCTCTTTGAAATTCTAGCCTCTAGCAACTAATGCCCGCTGTTTATCATGTATTAAAGGTACGATAATTAGGATTTTATTTCATCCAAAACCCTATCATCAAATGTTTATACACTAGACTTATGTCTCTATTACATAAATAGTTGTGGGCTGAATTTATTTGAATTTTACAGATCATTCCTTTACTTAATTTTATATGAGTTCAAAATACAATCATTATTTATTAATTATCAATTAAGTATTCCAACAGTGACTAACATAAATGTTCTATTGTTGAAGAATTGTATTATTTGAATGAATTATTATGATTACAATTTTTAACATTATAATAATTACTAATTGTTACTAAAAACTACTTACTTATTTACTAATACCGTACATTTTTAGATTATAATTATTTTTAATAGCGTTTATTCTTTGTTTTATTCAAAATCAACTTTCAATTTCTTATAAATATATTGTTCATTTGGTACTGTGTAAGTAAAATAAATCTGTTCTAATTATGTTCTTTTTAGGTCCCCAGTAAGAAACAACTCTTCCACATATAATCAAAATACAAAAATAGTGGCCTTCAGATAATACGAAAGGTACCAAATTTAAGGTTCTAATCTAATGAATTAAACTTATCTAAATCAAAACCAGTAGCCAAACACTAAATCAAAACCTGCAGTCAAATAAACTGAAGAAAATCTTAAAGTATCCATTTATAGTTAAAGTTTAATTGAATTCCCACAGTTAGTCATGATAAAACATATTATGCACAAGTGGAAAATATAAAAATTTTTGAAGCAAACTGAAGTAGAAGTGCATCATCTACTCATCACAGAACCAACTCAAGAAGTTGACCAGCCAAATTTAACAGTGCCCTCACCCGCAACCTAATAACAATTTGCAGATCACAAATACCAAATTCCTGTGTACTTTTGGTTCTTTGTAGTTACTCTACCTAATATGATTTTGGTTTCATTAAGGCAGGTTATATCGAATTGCAAATGTTAATAGTCTATATAAGTACACAAATTAAAGTTGTAAGAATGATAATTCTTTTAAAACTTTTATTTCTGAAAACAAACTTTTTTGGAATATCAATGCAAATTATGGTTAGCCAACTCATTATTGTTATGCAAGTTGTTTTATATGTAGCAAACACTTCTTTATAAACTGATTTGATTTTTAACAATTTTATATATATATATATATATATATATAATATATATATATATATAATTTCAATAAACATTGAATCACAAAAAGTACTTGCTTCGCCGGGAGTCGAACCCGGATCTCTCACTTGCCGGGTGAATGTGCTACCATTACACCACAGAGCGCTTACTTTTTTCCGATTCAATTATTTTGTATTTGGCCGTATCTGTCACATATGCGTTTAAATAAGCAAACTAACATATGATCGGAAGACCAAACACCTGTCAAACGACTTTTATTTACGTTAAATTGTATAAATGGCAATAGCCTTATTTAATTTCAATAAACATTGAATCACAAAAAGTACTTGCTCTTATAGTTATACTATCAAATAGTTCATTTCATCCTCGAGATGTTCTGCGGACAGACAGACACACGAACAATCAAACAGACAAAAATGTTTACAACCCCTCGACTGACAAACGAGAAGCTGTTTCACCTTCCTGAGTGAATATATATATATATATATATATATATATATATATATATATATAAAAGTTCATGTAAGTACCCTTTATACAGAATATATGGCACATATTTACTGAACAGTTATATTGAATTTATTATTGTGGAAAAGAAAATTTATCACTGTAAGCGTATTGAATTGTTGATAAAAAGGGTATTCATTTTAGAACATTTTTATTGATAGAATACATGAACAAAACTGAAACGATTAAGCAATGAACAATTAATTTTGAACTATCCAGCTGTACAAATCTTCTTCCAGTGTTTAATTGATAGTTCTTAGTTATTTATGTTCAACTTGAAATACTTGTGGAGTCCTGCATTACATTTTGAATCCAAATTTAGATTTCTTCCAATGTTTATTGAACCTCTTCTACAAATTTTATTTTACAATTTTACTTGTCTGGAACAACAATTATTTTTTCCATTGTTTTTGATCTTGCATACAGAATATATTTTCAAGATTTTATGCTGGAACTGATGCGAGTCTTGAAAATGTGTCTGTTTTGAAGTTTAGTAAATTTGTGAGGATTTTAATTCTGGAATAGCAAGAATTTATCTCCTACTGGTGTATATTGAAATAGCACAGGAAATTTTAATCCTTGATTTCATTCCTGGTTATGCAAATGCTTGTCTTGTTGTGTGTCCTGGTGTGTACTAAACTTGTATGAGGAATTTAAATCCAAGATTTTGCTCTTGAAACAACAGAAATTTGCTTCTGGCATTAATTGAACAAGCACAAGAAATTTGGTTCTTCAATGTAGTTCTTGGTACAGCAAACACTAGTCTTGTTGTGGTGTGCACTAAACTTGTATTACAAATTTCATTCCAAGATTTCCTTCTTCGAACAACAGGAATTTATATGCTTCTCGCGTTTATGGAACTAGCACAGGAAATTTGGTTCATCGATTTAGTTCCTGGTACAGCAAATATGTCTTGTTGTAGTGTGCACTAAACTTGTACTAGCAATTTCATTCCAAGATTTCCCTCTTGGAACAACAGGAATTTATATGCTTCTGGTGTTTATGGTACTAGCACAGGAAATTTGGTTCATCGATTTAGTTCCTAGTACAGCAAATATGTGTTGTTGTGGTGTGCACTAAACTTGTACTAGCAATTTCATTCCAAGATTTCCGTCTTGGAACAACAGGAATTTATATGCTTCTGGTGTTTATGGAACTAGCACAGGAAATTTGGTTCATCGATTTAGTTCCTAGTACAGCAAATATGTGTTGTTGTGGTGTGCACTAAACTTGTACTAGCAATTTCATTCCAAGATTTCCGTCTTGGAACAACAGAAATTTATATGCTTCTGGTGTTTATGGAACTAGCACAGGAAATTTGGTTCATCGATTTAGTTCCTGGTACAGCAAATATGTCTTGTTGTAGTGTGCACTAAACTTGTACTAGCAATTTCATTCCAAGATTTCCCTCTTGGAACAACAGGAATTTATATGCTTCTGGTGTTTATGGAATTAGCACAGGAAATTTGGTTCATCGATTTAGTTCCTGGTACAGCAAATATGTCTTGTTGTAGTGGTGTGCACTAAACTTGTACTAGCAATTTCATTCCAAGATTTCCCTCTTGGAACAACAGGAATTTATATGCTTCTGGTGTTTATGGTACTAGCACAGGAAATTTTGGTTCATCGATTTAGTTCCTAGTACAGCAAATATGTGTTGTTGTGGTGTGCACTAAACTTGTACTAGCAATTTCATTCCAAGATTTCCGTCTTGGAACAACAGGAATTTATATGCTTCTGGTGTTTATGGAATTAGCACAGGAAATTTGGTTCATCGATTTAGTTCCTGGTACAGCAAATATGTCTTGTTGTGGTGTGCACTAAACTTGTACTAGCAATTTCATTCCAAGATTTCCGTCTTGGAACAACAGGAATTTATATGCTTCTGGTGTTTATGGAACTAGCACAGGAAATTTGGTTCATCGATTTAGTTCCTAGTACAGCAAATATGTGTTGTTGTGGTGTGCACTAAACTTGTACTAGCAATTTCATTCCAAGATTTCCGTCTTGGAACAACAGGAATTTATATGCTTCTGGTGTTTATGGAACTAGCACAGGAAATTTGGTTCATCGATTTAGTTCCTAGTACAGCAAATATGTGTTGTTGTGGTGTGCACTAATCTTGTACTAGCAATTTCATTCCAAGATTTCCGTCTTGGAACAACAGGAATTTATATGCTTCTGGTGTTTATGGAATTAGCACAGGAAATTTGGTTCATCGATTTAGTTCCTTACAGCAAATATGTGTTGTTGTGGTGTGCACTAAACTTGTACTAGTTCATTGTCCAAGATTTCCGTCTTGGAACAACGGAATTAGCACAGGAAATTTGGTTCATCGATTTAGTTCCTAGTACAGCAAATATGTGTTGTTGTGGTGTGCACTAAACTTGTACTAGCAATTTCATTCCAAGATTTCCGTCTTGGAACAACAGAAATTTATCTGCTTCTAGCATTTGAGGAACTAGCACAGGAAATGTGGTTCACTAATTTTGTTCCTGGAACAGTAGAAATTGGTCTGCCTATTGAATAGTATGAAAAATATAATTCTATGACTTTATTACTAGAAGAATAAAGTTATATTTCTGTGTTAACTAACCTTGAATGAGGAATTTCATCCTGGCATCTCAAACATGCCTGTCTTCGTTTGATACAGTCTTGCTATTGGAGTTTTCTCCCGTTGTGTGCTGTTTCTTGAACTATGTATACTTCATGTATATTGTGTGTATGTATGTCGATCTTGTAAGTTAAGTTGATTGAAAAATAGAATTTACTATGGTGGATGGCTTCAACTTTGCTTGTCTCCACTATTAAATTGTTTCTAGTTTAAAACTCATTGCACAGCTGGATTTTCCAATATTACTATTGATGGACCTGAAAATGTTGCTTCTTTGAATTTTGAATTTAGAATGATTTTTTGTACTGTATTACCATGGAAACAAAGTGTATAGTTATTGCATTGTCAATAAAATTTTAATTATGAATTATTATAATTATTACATTTCAATATGATATCCCTGATTTCATCCTAGTTTTATTTTTAATTGCATGTATGGCTAAACTAATTTTTGGACTCAACTTCCAGTTTCTTCTTCTACAGACCATAGATATAAAACTGTATAAAAGTAGAGTTGAACACAGCCCAACGTTAAAATACACACACTACATATGCGCATGTGGTCTAATACAAACAGTTGCTTATGCCGAAATTCGACATTTAACATTGGCTGTTTTCATCTGTGGGGAAAAGTATAATAGTAAATTATTCCCAGTAATATAGGCTAATAACATTAAACCGTCTAAAAGTGGTTGGCCACATCTCATTGATCTTGGGCTCATTGTCTTCCATTATCACCAGTCCCCTTCATGGGGCATGTCGTTTGTACTGTTTAGATTCCTTTGTGACAAGATCCCTTGTAGAAAGATTTCCCTCTTTATATGTAAATTTACAGTGTAAAACGTAAATTAATAAAAGGAGGCAAATTTATTTTTGGGGCCATTGGTGTTGGACTAGCGACTCGTCCACAATGTTAAAGCCAAATTTACCAAGTCAACACCTGTCCACCATTGGAGACCTGTGTGAAGGTGTGATATTGGAGGAGGAGTAATAAAAAGTTTAAAGAGAAGTTAAAGATTAAAGTATATGGGAAGAGGTGTGACAAGATGAAAGACTGTTAATATTCTGCTAAGTTCTTATTAGGAATCAAGAATATACGTTTTTACTTGAATTAACGATACAAAGTGAAAACTAAATTATAACGTTATGATGGAATTTTCCAGTAAATCGTCTTACGTGACGGAAATAATGTAATAAGTTGTTTTACAGGTTGAACGCTTATTATCCACAACTGCATAAAATTGTATGATTACGTGTTTTACAAAGAGGTACGCTCCTTCGCGTCGATACGCGCGTCTCAGTCGGAATTTATCGGTGCATTTCGGCAAAGTGCTCTTGTTTTTACACTGTGAATATGCTTAAATTAATAATTTTTTTCTTACAAGTACTATGTGATTAGATTTGTTTGTAACTCCAAGCATTTTGTTTTGTATTTCCCTGTCCTTTTGGTAACACTGATGGCCTTAAGCGACCACATACCTACCTTCCCCCCACCTGTTCACCCTTACATCAATGCAATGGAAACTGTCTTGGGGTGCGCGTCTATTTTCCACATAGTCTTTGTCAAGACCCAAGACAATTCCCACTTTTAATCGAACAGGACCTAAAGGTAACGCCAAAAGGGCACAAACTTCTGTAATGACACTTCAGTGCATGATTAATATTTAGTTATTACAAAAAGTGTTAAGAATACAAATATTTACATTGAGAAAATAAGATCAAACTTTTAAAGACCGAGATATGCAAGTCCCACATATTATCGAGAAATAAGAGCAGTGGTTGTGATATTATATATTGGTGGTGTCCTAAAAGCTGAATATCTTATCCCTAGACGACATATAGGATAACTCCTTGGGAACTGCTGTAGAATTATTATACCTCACTATGAGGAATAGCCGGTTTAGATTTTTAATACGTTGCCTCAGATTCGATAATGTTTATAGTAAAAAACAAAGGAAATCTTAGGACAATTTGGTTGAAATATTTGTTTCAAATTGCAAAACATCCTACAAGATTATTTGACTACTGGCGAGCAGATGATGGCGTTTAGAGGTACTTGTAGCTTGAGAGTGTATATGTCAAGGAAGCCTGCAAAATATGGGCTGAAAACCTTTTCCTTTGTTTCTACAACAAAATATTATACTTTAAACCGAGAGGTGTATGTGCGTAAACAAACAAACGAGCCATTTAACATTAGTAAATCCACAAAGACTTAGGTTTTGAAGTTAGCAGAACGAATTTCAGGAACAAACAGGAATGTTATATATGATAATTGGTTTACCTCTGTACCACTTGCAATGAATCTGCACGAAGAAAAGAGACTAACAATTGTTGGAACTTTACGGAAAAACATGAAGGTCCTCCAAACGTTCTACCAGATGTAGCCAGTAAAATTGAAAAGTTATATATCTTCGAATTCCGAAAGTACATAAGTATTGTCTACTCGTGTACCTAAAGAGAAGATGGACGTTTTGGCTATTTTATCAATGCAGGATAATCTGCCATTGACCCAGCCACAGGGGACGACAGGAAACCAGTTATCATTACTACTTACAACAATACTAAGTATGGGGTAGACGTTGGCAGTATGCTAGTATGAAATTCCAGGAGGTGGCCCTTAACTCAATATTTCCATGTTCTCAATGTACGAGGAATAAATGTTATTTGCATGTAAGGATCACAAAAACCAGGACTTTCTTAGTAGGGTGGAATTTGTAAAAACCATGGCATTTCATCTTATGTAATCACTAATTAAACACCGCATCAGTCAGGAAACTATGCCAAGAGGAATTAGGAACAAAAAAAAAAACTGGTGTTGAAACTTAATGGATGGAAACTGAGCACATCAAAATGACCCTCAACCAGCAGTATCCACGGGGACGCATAGACGATGTTACATCTGCGGCAAAATCTGGAACAATTCAAAAAGGAACACGTGTAATAAGTGCCATAAGTGGTTATATCCTGATCATCTGAGAAGTGTTTGTATAGTGTCATGAATAAAAAAACCGTTTTTATAATACACTTTTTTGATCAGTTTTAGACCTAGGTATGTATTGTAGTTATAGTAATGTTTTAAAGGCCTTAAAAATTAAAATAAAACGTGGTATAGGCAATTAAAATATAAAAAAAATAATTACTAACAATTGTGTAGCATTATTTAAAATCGCAACGTTATTTGTATAATAAAATAATTTAGTAAATTAGCACTCTCCTTCTATTATTTATTTTTCATCTTTTTTATCAAACATGTTACATAAAGTTGCTATCGATATGCTAATAACTTTTGTATCTTTAAAAACAGCTATATTTTATTTTCGTGTACATATTAATGATATGTTTGACCACAATATGATTCTTTGCTTAAAAATACATGATATTTATGAACAAATTGTCAAGATCTAAAAATTACATAATAAGGTTTTTTATTGCTATAACCATCTTTAAATTATTATTTAATCTGTTATTTACGACAATAAAATATAGTTTTATGTCTAGAATGGTTTGTTATAAAAACATTGTAATTGGAATACACTTGTACTACGCGCCACTACTCTCGTTATGAAATCTGTTCGACAAATGGAGTGTTAATTAATATAATGGCAAGTCCAAGTTAAAATTACATTATACGCCACTTTGCTTTTCTTAGTCATCAAGTTCCTATTCTGCACACTGAGATATGTACTGTATTTATTGTACAGTGATCTTTTGTAAAGGACATTAAAATGGCATTTATTTGTAAAAATGTGACCTTAGTACTGCGAGGTCCTTCAGTTTTCAGTAAGACCTTGACATTAATGCTAATCTTTTATCGCTTTTTTAAAACTTTACATTTATTTTTTGTTAGGAGATATTTATGTAAAATGACGTTTAGGAAGTGTGAACGAATGTAATAAAAACGAGAAACGATAGAGGCACATTACTAATAACGAGACCACATACCCTGTTTATTATGTTTTCCACAGCATATCTGCGTAAAATGAGTTGTTATTCATTAAGTTTTGCTGTTATAAACTCTCTCTATTTTAAATAAAAAGTTTAGTTTATCTGCGGAATGAGAGTAACAGAAAACAGACCAATGGAAACCTAAGTGGCTTACCACCTCTTAGAACGGAAATCATAACACCCAATACATTATGTATTAGGAACTTAAAGAAAAGCAGAGACACTCTAGAAGTCACGTTCACGCCTTTAAACACTGTTTTATAAACTTTATTGCAAACCGTATTGTCGACGACGTTCTTACGTTATTTTACTTATAATATTTCTTAATCAGAAAGAAACGCGTTTGTTTGTACGTACAAAAAAATTATTAGAAGGTACAGATCAGTTACAGAGCAACAGGTCACGTGATATATAGTTTGATAGGTACTTAGTATTCCAATCATATTGTAGTTTGATTATTTTAACACATATGTGACAGAAATGGCCAAGTACAATATAACTGAATCAGAGTAAAAAAATTAAGTAAGTAAAAGTAGTGAAAAGTAAGAGCTCTGTGGTGTAGTGGTAGTACTCTCAATCGGTTATTATATCTATATAAATAAAAATGAATTTCCGTTCGTTAGTCTCGCTAAAACTTGAGAACGGCTGAACCGATTTGGCTAATTTTGGTCTTGAAATGTTCGTGGAAGTCCAGGGAAGGTTTAAACGACGAGAAAATATAACAAAATTGCAAGGAAAATACTAAAAACTACAATTTTATTTTCCCATACAAACTGTTCTTACCTATCAAACGTTTGATTGATGTTCATGTATCCATAATTAGTCTGTCTTGGGTGCGTTCAGAAATATACATTGAAATTCGCAGACCCGGTTTTGCCAAATTAACTACTTTATAGTACCTATTGATCATTAAAGTTAAAAATAAATAATTTAAATAATACAAATTTAACTTAATTTAATTTAACAGCTATAACAAATACAAATGACGAAGTGTCTCAGTATCATATGATTACTTACTACTATTATTACTGTTTATTGTCTATTGAGGAGGCCGAGGCAGTGTTGTCTACGAACTACGGGCGGACAGTTTGACATGTGAACAGCCACCACTCCTATCCCATCATTATTCATTATCACTACCCCATTATAATCTGCGGTGACCCTGCTTATTTACCCTTGTTGCTAATATGTAAATGTTTTTAAAATTAATAATATTCAATTCTTTAAAACAGGTACATATTAAAATTACACGGTTTTTTCCTTTTAATATATTCATTCCAGATTCACGTGTGTATGTGGTATATAATAGTGTATTATTTTGTATTATATTTTATATTCATTTTTTTAATGTATATCCAGTCCGTTATTTCTTCAGGCATGAGCAACTCGAGTCTGCGCACAGGCATCATAGCCCATGCAGGCTCATTTCCCGAGGACAATGTTTATACATGATGTTATTTTTATGTTATTTTTATGATGTTTATTTTATGATGATTATTTCTTATGATATTTATTCTTTGTTCTCATTTCAAACTACGTTCGGTAATGTAATAAAAATTTTTTAGAAGTTAATTGTAAAGTTTGGATTGTAATATTGTACATATATTTGGGAAATAAATCAATTCATTCATTCATTACTGCATTTAGTAGCATATATTTATATAAACACATTTTGCAGTGCATTTCAGTTACAACTAGACCTTCAGCACAGTAAAGGTTATTTTATAAGCTTGCTAACGCATGATCAATAAATAACACAAAGTTGATCACATAGTGAGCACAATACAAATCCACCCACTTCAAATATATCTTCGTTTCTGAAGCAACGGTATTCACTCATTGGAGTCATGTGGTTATAAAATAACAAATCTAGTGATTTCTCCAAGGACTAAGCTCGTGATCTTCATATTAAATACCCACAGTTGTATCACTCCTCATGTATTTACAGAATTGGTTATTTTTATGCTTTACTTTTCTCAACGTATATGTTAATCCAAAGTGTGAAGTAACAATTTCTTTTTCACATGCATAATGTAGCCTAAGCTCAAAAAATATTTAATATAACTTATAAGAATATGTTACACTCTATAAAAATAATTCAATATAATAAACTTAAAATCTAAAACAATCTTGATATCAATTGTATTATCATTTATTTTACTTTCATTAGACATATCCAATTTTACATGTTTTTTTCCAATACTAAACATTAGCTCAATTACTTACAAAACTGTTGAAATGATTGGTATTAGAAGTTTAATTATATGCTAGATACAAGGACAAACTGAATAGTATGATGTTCGTTTCCGGATTCACCAATCGAAATCTAATGCCAGATTAAACCGACTAATGTACGTGAAGCTCTAAAACAACAGTTTCAAGAAACAATAAATATACAATAGAAGACCTAATTAGATACACAGGGAACCAGTGTAAATATATGGATAAGAAATCAATTATATTAGACGCCAACATTATAATGAAATAAATAGATAGGAAGGCAAATACAGTTATAAAAAGATATATTTTAACAGAAAAACTCAAGAATAATAAATTTTTCTATCCCATATTTAGATAAAGTAGAGGAAAACAATAAAAAATAGCTATTTATTTTGCATTCATTACACAATTGTGTAAGATCCGAATGGTGTTTAACAATGTGAAAACTTGGTAAAACCACAACATAATTCTAAAACAGATTTCATCAACTATAAGTTATTAAATTCATAATACGCTAATATACCAAACTATAAATAAAAACGATATATAGAATAGAAATTTTACATATGAAAAATTATAAATTTTTCATTTATGCTCAAAAAGTGTTGTATAGAGACAATTTAAAAATAATTCTAAAAATGTATCCTAACATATTTACTTAATAAAGAGGTTTCGACAAAAATCTTATTATTGTATAGCCTTGACTATTATACAAAATATAACAATCAATGATATATATTTCGAGTTATTGTGCAGGTAGACTACAGGAAGAAATATAATTGGTTCAACCCCTCGAGTGACATGTTGACATGAGTGACTAGCGCTAGGCAATACATTCTATAACTACAAAATCTGTAACCTTTTATAAGTAATAATGAAATAAATAGATATATTTACCTTTCTATCGTGTAATATTTTATTTAATAGTTCCAAGGACTTTAGTAACACTTCAACTACTTTAGGCCGGTATAGATAAATACAAATGTCGAGGTCCATACCTTTCGTATTGAAACATTAAGATGTAATAAGATGGAAATATATCATAATTTTCAAATGAACCTAGGCATTTAACACAGTCATTTAACATCTTAATCCGATTTACATTATTTCAGAGTGCATTGTTAAGTGGATCGGATATAATGACATTTCAGCCTCTTTTCATGTCTATGAGCACATTTCTGGTTCAAATAAACTATATTTCCGATCCTATTTCCTTTCCTCAGTTTATAAACTAGATAGAACTAGATATAACATTTCAGCAAATTTTATCTTCATAATACTGTATCACTTATCAGTGCAAAACCGATCCTTGGCCTCCTCAACGGTTCTCTGCCATAATAAAGTTGCACTTTTAGTCTGGTATATTGCTTTGTGATTCTATTTGCTATGGTCACGAGCCCCCCGCTCTCGCTTGTTTTATCAAATTGTAGTCACGGAACGAACGGTTTGATTAGTCATGATAGTGCACGTTCTCCCCGTCTTTATTTTCAGCTACTGTAAATATGCTCTCCCACAATATCAAAGATATCGAGTAACTTACGTGAACACATTCATATTTTTATTTATTAAATTTAATATTTTAGCAATATTTGATTAAATAATATCTCTAATAGAATATATGGTTTGAATTCGTCACTGCTGCCATTCGTAGTAAAAGGTACTACTGTTAATACCAAGTGAGTAGACCTCGCCCGCATCGAGCCCCGCGCTCTGATTGGTCGAGAGGGGGTCACGTGATCCAAGATGGCGGCGCCCATGTATCACGTGATCAAAAAATAGTGGTGTGGGAGAAATTCCCTCATGTGCGGGAGAAATTCCCTGCTCACACACTCTTATCCTAGTGTTTTGGGGTGATTTGGGGTGTCAAAACCTGTGTTTTTCTGTAAAATCGGTGATTTTGGGTGTGAAAATCGGGTTTTTTCGGTAAAATCGGTGATTTGTTGGGTCCGGTGAGGGAGAAACGAGGGACGGAGGGAATTCCAATATGGCTGCGCCCATGATGAATTGGCGGGAACAGGGGAACCTAACCTCACTTTCTTGGTTTCCCGCGTATTCAATATGGCTGCGCCCAGTTGGCGGGAACAGTAGAACATAACCTCAATTGTGAAATTGGCGGGAACAGGGGAACATAACCTCAAATGTAAAAAGGGCGGGAAAGTAAACTAAACAAGAGAAATAAAGACGAATCGTACCTTATTGTGTGATGCGGTGAGTCGATGTGGGCCTGGATGTGGTTTCGGAACATCCGCACTACGTATAGTACCCAGGTTAAACATTATCCAGTATAAGAATCGGTCCAGAGAACTGGTAGACATCCTACGACTGGATAATGTCCCGTCCCTTTGGAATTTGGAATATAAATTTTGAATGTGAAGCCAATTGAATAATTAAGATAGAGGTAGAGAGAGATCTACCTGGGGAGATTAATTGTGAATCTTCCCACAATCAGCTCACGGCACGTGGGGCATCTATCCCCCACTCTGTTGGAGCATGGACGGCAGAGTGTATGCCCACACAGTCGAAGAGCGATTGTTGGTAGATTCGCAAAGCAAACGGGGCAGGACACTTCGCGGGGTTGAGTGGCAGGGGTTGATCCGTTGGACGGCACAGCGGTGTTTCTACGTCGGGAGTCCTCCTCCATGCGGGTAGTTGTCTCGTATAGGAAATCCGCGAGGATGCTACGGATTTCCTCCCAAGCGGCTGGAGCGACGGCACGGAACTCCTCCTCGGGTCTCCGCACCATCCACCGTTCGCGGGTTTCCTCCCAAGCGGCTGGAGCGGCGGCACGGAACTCCTCCTCCTCGGGTCTCCGCACCATCCACCGTTCGGTGTCGTAGACGGCCCCCTCACTGATGCCCTGCACCTGAGCGACTATACTCAGGGACCTTGACACCGCCCTCATTGCCTCCCATTGGGGATCTATGTCCTGTAACATAGGTAACGAATTAAACAGATGAAACACTACGTAGTGGCATGGATAATGTAGGGAATGAAACGTACTGCAGATGGTGAGAGGAGGGGTGGCGAGCCGGCAGCCACTTCCATGGATATGAGGGACTCCTGTGAGGTGGGGTCGGGGGAGAAACCAGAGTGGAAGGAGCCACTACTGATGGGCGAGACTGTTGGTGGAGTAGACTGATTCAACCTCCGATAGAACTGAGAGAGATCCTCAGAGGACTGTCTCCGGGTCGAGGGGTTGCGTCGGAAGTCCCAAGAAGTACTCAACTGTCAACAAGAAATATCCATTTTTTGATTCTGTAAACAGAGCGAAACCTGCAATATAATATGAATGCCCTATATACTAACCGAAATCGCCTCATCTGAGCTGGAATTAGATTCCTCCATCACCACCCTTTGAGTCGCCTCGTCGGGAAAAGTCGACGCCTCGGCTATAGCCCTATCGGCAGCAGCGATTAGACTCTCCTCAGAGATGTCAGAGGGGAGAGTGATGTTTGGGTTAGCATCACCGGTCCACCCGAGAGTCGATGGTTGAGACTCATCCTAAAGCACAAGTGAATTAATACATGGCGGGTCCCGCCACCGGTTGCGGGACTTAGCAGACACGAATACTGCACGAATGGAAAATAGGATAATGGTAATCACCTCTTCAATACCGGCGCTTATGACATGCAGTCGGCCGCGTCGAGTGGTCACCCATTGCCCAGACCTGAACATCCTCTGGATCTGAGCCTCGTACTCGTTCTGAAATAGAGTTCGATTATAGGGACTGCAGTAATGCGTAATTAGTACAATACAACGGTAACAATAGTGTACTGACCCTGGTCACCTCACGCTGAAGGACAGGAAGTGTAGCCCGATCATCACCATTATTCTGAAAAAGAGAAAAATAAAGTTAGAAAAGCTGCCACACACCTAAGGAGTAAAAATTAGAGTATTGAAATGTGAGCTAACCATATTCAGATGGACTATAGACCCGCTATCCGTAGTAAAGTATCGATCCCGGATAGCCCCGGGCACAGGGATCGGTTGACTCCTACGCAAACCGTTTGAAGTGGATGGTTGTTCCTAAAAAACACTTTACAAGTTAGAAACAGTGTTGAGGGACAACTCGATAGAACAATAAATAATCAAAACAATAATTACCTCGAGATCGTTGCCAGCCACCACCAACAGCAACATGGCGAAAACGGTAAAACTAGTTGCCACAGACATAGCAAAGCTATCACAGCAAGTGCAGCTGCAGCCGATGCACCGCGCTTTTATACGCGGACGCCTCTCCCCCACCGAGACTCGCACTTGCACCGCATTAACTGCAATTTGTGACCCACGTTTCCACACCACGGTAAGCCAGAATGGCTAGGCCGTAGGGGTCCCAGTGCGTTTTTGATTATAGTGAGTTTCCCCAGTAGGCCTATTCTCACTCTTTCACTTTACTAATCACTTTACTCGGTGAAGCCTTTCAATGTGACCAGTATTTGTGTACAGCCCCAACCACCGCTGTACACGATAGCGATTCACTCCATTACAATGTATCGCTCCTCAACATATTTTTGTCTCCTGTAAGTTTCAATAGCCACTTTACTCGGTGAAGCCTTTCAATGTGACTCAAAAACTTACCGGAGAATTTTACATTTTTTAAATTTTTTTATTTTTTACAGCATCTAGAGCGAGGTACATACCCCTGGACTTACGGAGTTTAGGCCTGCCATAGAGGTATCTGTCACACACACACACACACACAACTGCTCCCGGTCTTACGGAGTTTAGGCCTGCCGTAAGAGCAGTAAAGAGCCCCAGGACTTACAGGTTTTACGCCAGCCTTAGGAGCTTACCAATCATTCACCCCGCTCTAGAATTTTTCGTATCTAACCTACAGTCAAAAGTCACTTTACTCGGTGAAGCCTTTCAATGTGACCCGTCGGCGAGTCCTTTCAAGCCAACACGTCGGGATTCTCAACTAAATGCCGAACCCCTCCGCCCCTTTACTAATCACTCGCCGATACTAATAAGCGTTGGTATTGTGCAGCTGTTTGTTAAGGATCTCGAAACGGCACTTTGCTGCAATCATTGCGCATTTCACATTGGGATCCTCGGTTGACGTATGTTGTGGCAACGAGCAAGCAAACCTGTGTGTTGTTTTACAGCTACACGGATTGCCGGCCTCCTCGCACACTATATCGTCCAGTTCACGGACATCACTGTGAAACTTTCTCAAGAACTCTGCCTTCTCCAACCCGCGCGTGTAAATCACGGCAAAGGGTTTGCATAGAGTGCGAAGTACATTAGCTCTGTAGGGATAATCACCCTCCTCCCAAGAAATCTTATGGTAGTTATCTTCAAGCCAGCGAGCTGTTGTACGATTTTTGGCGCTCAACCGTTCTCTAGGAAAAGGTGGTTTAAATATAATTTGACATTGAAAAGAGTTTCCCACGATCGCGAGCTCTTTAAGAATAAAGGGTCTTTTATTGCCTTGAAATGCGTGAAATTCAACTACTGCCACATCCATGGGGCCAACGTTTGTACAAGGCCACTTCAAGAGCTAATTTATGAGCTGTGGAACAGAGGAGTCCCTGACTATCTGCTTTTGCAAATACGTCCTCCTCTACCAACCCTGATGCTAGTGCGTGAATAGTAAACCGTACAGACTCTTCGATAATAAAATTGTCTCTGAGAGCAATGTACATCAGAGGAAGGCTGTTTGTAAACTGAGTCCATTCGGCCTCGTTAAGCGTTAAAGTATGCTCCCCGTCAAAGAGAAACACGTGCATACGACCGAAAACATTTGTGACCTTGATATCCTCCTCCGTGTCCGATTTAATATAAAATTTGGTTTTATTCTCCAGAGCCAGGGTTATGGAATTGAAATGAGGAGTGATTTGATTGAACACATCGTGTGACCAATAAACGCATCCCTTTTTACCCTTAAAGAGAACCCCGAGAGAGTCACCCCGATTCTTAACAAACCCTACAATTACGCATTTTGAAAGATCACTATCCAAAAAGTAGACAGATCTAAGAAAAACCCCGGTTAACGCATTGATACGCTCTTTACGTTTTGGAATCCGCGTCGGTTCCACGTCCATAGTCTGCGACTCCATCTCAACGTCTGACGTAAATTCTCAAATTTTACTTTTAGACAGGAGAATTACGACCAATCAGAGACGCGCTTATTCTGACCAATGAGATTTTTTAGCAGGTGGTGCTTCCCCCTCCACTTCCTCCTCCCGTTCGTATGTGAGAGGATCTATCAAAAAAGAGACATAAATCGTGTCACAGTCCCTCACATCCCAGACGTCGCGATGGGATGTTAAATTAGCACAGTCGATGGATCTACACCCTTTAAATTTTCTGTCCTTGAACAAGCAAGCGTATACATACGCTTTTATACCCTTTTTATACCCATTCAGCTTCACATCATCCTCTCTGCAAAATCTAACCCTAATTCTGTCAAAACCCGTCACATCATAAAACGCGCTATTAGGTGTGAAATTAGCACAGTCGAGGTATTTACATGTCTTCATCTTGCCGTGCTTCCACAAGGAAGTGTACGCTCCGGCTTTTATACCCTGCCTATACCTATTTAGAGCCTGTTTAATAGGATTATCCTCATCATCCGTGTCGTAGGCCTCGGGCTCATCGTTTACCTCAAAACGAACCTCAATTTTGTTAAAGTCCTTAACATCATAAAAGTCGGTACAGGATGTAAAAGTAGTACACTCGAGGTGTCCCAATATTTTCCTCTCTTCTTCTTCCTTATAACCGCGAATGTATAACCGCGCCATCGTTGCGAGAGTGTTCAACACTGGGTAGGTAATGTACGTCGGCGTAGGAGTCGCTCAATTTATACAATTACCCCACCCTAACAATTACCCCCACCCTAACAATTACCCCCACCCTAACAATACAGCCCCTGTGTTGCGGTATCACGGAAGGGTTCAAGTAGAACCTGTAATCTCGAAAGAAACGGATCGTTCATTTCAGCTAACTGATCCAAAATCGTAATCGATCCCCTAATGTATGAATCCATATAGTGACACTGACAAGTGTCAGGACCTGACGTAGCGTCGGGTCGTGCCCACGCGCATTCCTTGAAATGGCCGTATCTATAAGAGTCACTGGGCACTCTAACTGTAGGTCTAAAGCGAGCAAAGAGTCTTCGCATGCCCTCGACCTTGTAGAGTAGTTCGTTCTTTAATGTTAGGTATCGAGTCGCCTCGACCGAGTCAGGCTCGTTTAGAAAACTGTTTAGCTTCTCCATGACACAGAATGAGACACATGTACAAAATTTAGCTACTTATAAGTGTTTACCCCACCACCGCTCCTACACCATCCGCTTAACGTTACCCGTGAGCAGAGTGTATGCCAGGTGTGAGTCATATAGTACTAAGCAGTAAGCCGCAGTGTTTGCAGCAATAGCGTTTTTAGTCTCAAACTCCAGACGCACGTCTACGGGGCCAGTTTTTATTGAATCATTCTGCTTGGAGCAGTCAATAACATAGAGAGGTACGTTACTTTTAAACGTGTTGAAATCAACTGTAGGGGCACCTTGTATCTGGTAGTATGAGCTCTGGAATCTGGTAAACATGTCGTAGAAAATGCGTAGATCACCATGGATGTTATCGTATGGGAAGTACTGTGAATTCAGAAACAGTTTGATATTGAGTAGATCGCAGTGATCAAAGCTGGAAGCGTCTTTTTTCAAATTGTTCTTCCTTCCAGTCTGGAAACCTAAAATCACGTAACGAGGTTTTTCAATTTGGGTACTCGTTTTTATTGTCCAACTATGACGTGTTGTCAACGGCAAACTGGGGTACTCGTGAATTTCCCATGATCGAAACGGAAGGTGAATCAGTGTATCTTTCTCGACCATACGCAACAGCTTTAACCTGTGGCTGTCTGATATTGTAATGTAAGGAACCCTCCAGTACAAGTCAGTTATATCAAGATCAACAGTAGCAGCGTCAGCTGAAATTACAGCATTGTTATCAGAGGCGGCTCTCAGAAGAACCAACTCTTGTTTACTGTTAACCACTACCTTTTTGTAATCTTCGAAAAATCCCATCAATGTCCTAACGGGAACGGCGTAATTGAACTCTTTAACAGCGTCTGCGGAATTATTCGCCCCGAGCCACCCTCCGTTAGCCAGACTCATTTTTTCATTTTCCTTAAAAGATACCAGTCCTTTGATCGTCGTAGTTATGCCGACACTGCGTGTTTTATCGATTACTTGACCGTTCAACTCGTAACGAATCTCATCAAATAAATGTGCCATCGAGTTGTTCACTAGATTTACATTGCAAGCACTGCCGTCAGCTTTTTTAGCCTGCAGCGTCCCTTTAACATGTATGAAGCTTTCGAACGGTGCTGTGATTATGTCTTGCTGACTAATCGGTATTCTGATTTCATCGTTATTCTTAAACGTAGACGAGGCGTACGGTTTATGGGTATGAAATTCCCACCCCGTTACGACTTCATCGTACATTGCTCCGGACTCTATCGATAGAAGCGCCATACTTAAAGCCTAGAGACTTTAGAAACTTTATGTTCTTTGATGTTAACGCTGCCACCTTTCGGTGATTACTGACCAGTGTGTGGCTCGGCAACTCTCTAAATACTAGACCCATTATTGTTTTCTTATATGCAAGCGTAGTGAGACTATCTCGTTACGGAAATTAATCAATCTGCCGTCCTGGTCCTTGAGTGTTACGGAAATGTTGTTCACTCTACGAACGTTCACCGGTAAATAGATTACATTGGCGGGTTTCTCAACTATTTTATAGCCTGGGGCCACTTCAGGATAGAACTCATGCAGCACGTGTCCCTCTACACCGTTTTGAAAGGATCCTCGTGCGATATTGCATTCAACGCGTATAGTATTTACATTCATTATGTTTATGGGGACATCGGATGTGTGTACCCTGCCTGGCTCAAGTGGTTTTTTACTGAACCCTAGTAGGGGAGCGATTGTCTGTTCTCTGTCAAAGTGTATGATTTTATTACAAGTGATTTCGGATTTTAGCGTATTATTGTTTCCTTTCAGACTAAATGTCACATCCGCGCCTAAATGGGATTTGATGTATTCTTCGATATTTTCAATTTCGTACGACCCCTCTGCTATCTTGATTTGTTTATTGTCACCGTAATAAAACATATCGTTTATTCCCGTTTCAATATTTGGAATCGTATAGTATGTGGAGAGGTCAACTAGACCAATTTCGTAATCACCATCGCTCACGTCCATTGGAGGAAATACCTCGCATGATACCTGTGGAGCAGGACCGCTAAGTGAAAACATTACTGCTGAGAAACTTTAAACACAAGTGTCCGCAGACTACTGAGCCCTCACTCTGTCTTCTCTCGTAATTATACCGTACGTTAACGTCTGGTCCTAGGTATGATATAAGCTCTATTGGTGGTCTTAAGTTACCAAAACTGTCAAAGTAGTATACCCTGTCACCTATCTTCCTGTAACACACCCAATGTGTACCTTCACCGGTCGAGTTATCCAGATTAATTATGGCCGATTCATACGATCGCGGGCGTTTGGGTAGAGCGTCTCTCATATAGACTCCACGGAAATTCGGAATATTAAGTAGTTTCGCGTAGTGTACTAGCTCGTAATTTGATAACGGCTTTATTGGTATCGACGTTTTTTTTTATTGCAACACCTCCTCTTCTTTCTTACCCCACCGCCTCTCTTTGGATACGGCTTGAGGTACATACCCTGACCTTTACGTTTGGGCTTCCCTCGCTTGCTCTTCCGCCTCTTCCCTCCACCGAGGGCTGTTTTGGTCTTCATGGCTCCTGTTACAGCTAAGGCTGCGGCTCTTTCCCCAATACTTGCGTCTGCCGATTTGACTCTTTCCCAGGCTCTTTTGGCCAATTCTTTGTCGGCTTCGCTTCGGTGTTCGGAATCCCTGTATTTTGAGTACGCTATATCGTGAATTTTACAATATTCGTCCAAGGGATTTATACCCTTATCACCCCTTGCCAATCTCACCCCTAATTTCGTACCTGGACCACAGTATCGGTACCCACCAGGTAAATGGAGTTCGACAGGTAGAGCGTCAATTGCACGGTTCAAAAGATTTCCAGCGACCGATCCGGCGTTTTGCAAAGCGCTCGAAACCAGACCTCTTCCTCGCTTGACGGTTCGTTTCAATCTGTTTCGCTTTACTTTGTGCTTTCCCATTTTATTCCCTTATATACCGTAATACGTTATAGAGTTGCCTGAGCAGGGTCTCCCTAACACATGTGATCTGCAGTACGTCAAAGATATCCGCCTCGGATCTTGTAACCACTCCTGTAAACTCGTCGTACTCCAGAACGTGACTGTCTGTTATAAAGTACAGACGGCCATTTATATATCTGAAACCTCCTCTAATTCCATCAGGGACTCCTGGCAACACGCTACTGGTCATACCCAACATAGTGCCTCTGAGAGTGCATTCGTTAAGTTCTACAACAAATTTGTCATCGGTAAAAATAAAGGTCCTACCTGTATTACCGTTCAACGCTGCGTTCACTTTATTTATTCTGGAGTGTAAGATTGTATCAATTCTTTTCTGTCTTAAAAGTACGAGTGACGGATACTCAATAATGTACAATGTCTTGTCCACAATCAAAGCCACCTCTCCGTTCGGTCTTTGGTACACAGCCGAAATGTTTGTAAAGTCTGACGGTAAAAACGGCAACCAATCGGTGATTATTAGAGGATTGGTAAACTCCTCACGTGTTCTAAGCGCGTGATTCAGACTCAGAGCCCATACATACTTGCCGTAAAATGCGTACAATCTATTTTTTACAATAAAAAATGTATTGATTCTATGTCTCAATGTACAAATGTCCAACTCTGTAGGTATTGTAGGGGACGTAGAGGTTGACGTGGGTGTGGTGGTACTGGTAGTAGTGGTAGTCGTGCTCGAGGTTGTTGTAGATGTTGTAGTAGTAGTGGTGGACGTGTATGGAGGAACAGGTGGTCCGTAAATATACTGTACTGCCAATTGATCATCTCTGTCTAAATCATATTGGTAAAGATTTGAAATACCATGTGGTACAAAATAAAAAGGATACATTATAGACGACGAAAGTGATGAATGTTGCAAGCCTAGAGCGTGTCCAATTTCGTGTAATAGAACCAAAAAGAATGAAACTTTTCCAGGTGCAGGTAGATCCATTGTATAATCCCAATCTTCGTCACCGTCCATATGAACATCTGTCTGGTTCATCCCCAATATAGGGAGAAAGGCGTGACCCACTAAACCACCCCTACCATCAAACACTCTACTGCAATTTTTCCGTAGATAATACAAAAGATGTTTCCTGGGAGCGATACTTAAAATGATTGTGGGGTTTATAGGGTTCCGCCGGAAGGTCAGGTTGGAATGTCTTGAGAATAGGGCGAACGCATCCCGACATAGTTGGTCATACTGATAATTACTACCGTACATAAACCAGGTAATATCGTTTTTCCGCCATCCGTAGTTTGGGTTTGCAGTGAAAGACGCTATTAATTCGTCCGAATTGCCGCATCTGGGCTGGTTCATTAAGTTAGTCGTCTCCTCATTTACATATCCGGTCACATTCAAGCCGAACGTCTCCTGAAACCTAATGACCGCCTGTGTAATGTCTGTGGATAGCTCTGAGGTATTAGTATCGAGATAGCCGTATCTCTCCAAGTACAACAAAGTTTTATTAGCAGCTATCAGAGGAGCTACACATAGAATAAATACCAAGAACCTCATCTCGCCAGGTTCCAAAGTAAACTGGCGGTAAAAATGTCAGCTGCTCACATATAAATAAAACCATCACGGTTTCGATCTCACCCTGCTCACTGGGTCTTTAAAGTATGGGTCGACAATGTTGAACCTAATCCACTCGTCTTTATCGGTTAGGTGTATAGCGTCTAGCGTCGGAGCCAGTAGTTTGTACATACCGTAAAAGACTTCGCTCACCACTCTCACCAGATAATTAACAGACACAGCGTCACTCATGTCGACAGGGTCGCCCACAAGTTTCAATCTTTTATTCCTACAATTCCACGTGTCACCGTCGAGTATCGGAGTGTTCACTTTAAGGTATCCTCTATTAACAGCATCTCCGTCATACAGCGGAGAAGCTACTTGACTTAATCGTTTACGTCCAAATAACCATTTATCCTTATCCGTATCCGGTGTTCTTTCCTTCACATAATTTACAGTGCAAGCGTCGGTACCTTCTTTAGGTTCGGCAACATTAGAAACTCTGTAATTATTAAAGATAACTGTTCCGTCCGCAATACTTTTAGTAGCAGGCAATAGATTTTGACACTGAGAGAGTGTAACGGCATCGTTTGGTCCTTGACCATCGGCTACATTCACTAGTCTCCTCTTTTTAGCGTCGATCGTGTCCTTGTCTATCGCCAGCGTTTTTTCATTCAGTTTCCTGTTCAAAGTCTGTAGGTTTACACCGTCGCCAGCGAGAAGAGGATCAGCCATCTGTCCGAGTCTTTTGTTATCACATTCCCAGACTTTACCATCACTACTTCTTTTTAGAGTGTTCGTTTTAAGATATTTTAGCGTCACTGCATCTGTATCCTCCGCGGGATCACCTATCATGCGCAACCTGTAGTTGTCAAACCTGTAATATTTGCTGTTCGTGTCCTTATAGGGTACCTCCCTAGCAAGACGACGAAGAGTCAGAGCATCGGTCCAGAGTAGAGCATCACCTATGTTGCTAATTCTGTTACCTTTAGCGTCCATCACATTTTTCTTGGATACAAGCGAAACGTCAGACACAGTCTTGAGGACTGCGCTATCCACATTATTTTTCAAGGTCTGCAGGTTTATAGCGTCTAGACTGTGCTGGGCGTCGGCCACGTTACATAACCGCTTGCCCTTGATATCGTAGTTGCCGTCGACTGTGAGACTGAATCCTTGTCCAGGCGGACCTCTCTTACTTCCTTCACGGACCGTATGACCAAACTTGTCAACACTCATTGTGCAAGTGATGAAGACTCCTCCTGTACATTGCTCTTTATAAATATCTTATCCCAGTCAATATATGTGTTTTCATCAACATCTAAGACGCCGTGGAAGCGAGCTGGAGGTACGGTAGTGTGTATCTTATTGATCCAGTGAAATAGTTGAACTGCTAGACGTCTTATAACTTCTTCATTTGTATTTTGTAAGCTGTTTATTTGATTCTGCTGAATAAGCGCTTGATTCTGAAGGATTGCAATTTGAGAGTACAGTCTTCTTACATCTTTCTTTAGCTTTTTGTTTACAGTATTCGTAACTCTCTGAATGTCTTGCTTCTTCAGAGATTGTGGCCTCTGACCAAACTTATTGACGGTCATCTCATCAATGATCTGAATCTCGCGTTACCATCACCTGATATAGTCTTTGATTCTTTGAGTTCTTCGATAATGTTTATTATTTCGTTCCTATGTCCCGTGTTACCGGTCTCTGCTGAGGACACGAGGAGTCTGAGTCTGTCACACAGTTCGTTTGGGTCATCATAGTAGATAGGGTCTGGTGCTCCTACATCCTTATACCCGCTACCGGTCTTTGGGAAGAGTTGAGAAATAATGACTTTGTATTTCGTTGAAGCGTTACGGTTCACGTGATTTTTATAATTGTAACTTCTCTTGTGAGCAGACGACAGTGTCAATATATCCTTGTAAGCTCTCATATCGTTTACGTTGTAACGTTTGTCATCAGGCAGACGATTAAAAAGCAATTCATAAAGTCCCTGTGTAGGTCTGTAGGACCGTTCACCTACGAGTATGCTACCGTCATCTCCAAATGATAACTTCTTATCTCCTACCATTAGCGTATTGTTGTCGTAGCGTGGTCCGTACGTATGGTCGATCTTACTATGTTTACCTGACATATCCTTCATCATACTTGTCATGTACCTTATGGTTAGTGGATGGGAGAACGTGTTCTGTATCCATGCAGATGCTGAGAGTTGTCCTTCTTTCGTGCTGAGTATATCACTGACGTCTGGTGACGACGGTCCTGCTTCAAGCACATCATCGTCCTGCAGGAACGCAGGTGTTTTGGGGGTTGACATAACGTCCGGAGTGAACTGTACGGCTGCCTCATCTTCATTTTCCTCTTCTTCTTCTTGCTTTGGTTCGGTTTTCGGTTCAGTTTTTACAGATCCTGTTGTTTTTCGTAACTCTGACAGGATAGGTTTGTACTGTTTTTCTAGAAATACGTCTGTGGCCAGAGTTCCTTCTCTGAACTGTTTATACTTTTGCTTTATAGCTTTCCTCAAACGAGTTATACTGAGAGTAAGGTCCTTCTCCTTTGAAGCCATTGTTTAAACTGACAATGTGACTCGGTTTTAGTACTTTAATACTAACTACTTTATGGCAGTTCAACCTGTCTAAAGAAGAGGGCTCGTTTTTTATGCTTTCTTAGAAAGCGTACGACCTGCTTTAGTGACACCACGGTACCTAGCCCTCTTAGGTAAACTGTTCTCGGTATCTGTACAGGTCTATCAGGGTCCCTGAACACAAAGGTCCTTTTCCATCCGTCTCTCCACTGGGGTATCTCAGCTACAGTATACTTGTCACTCTCCACGTGCTTTTCCATATATTGTTTCAGATGCTCTATAGGTCTGTTCACCCTACTGTGTATGTGAATCATGTAAGAGTTGAGTAACCAGAATTCACTTGGATTAGCTCCTGTAAAACTCCTCCAAGCCTCAAACTGTTTGGTATTTGTAATTGAGTAAGTCCCGTCACGCAGTGTTATTCCGAACTTATCGCAGTACATTGGTACGGTCGGTAAAGCCAATTTGAGAAATTCTGTCGTAAACAGACTTTGACAAAGATTGTTTACACCAGCAAAATCTTTCTTCCTTTGACCTCGCGGTAAACCGTCTGGGACGGGGCCGTAACCTACGTTGTAGCTAATGTCAATGTAGCACTTTGAAGCTAGAGCACGATTGTAGATCTTGACAGGGTTCCTGATTGGTATTGTTCTCTCTGTAATGAGAATACAGCGAGCTGCATGCGGTATGTTACACCCGTACTGGAGCATCCTTATACAGGTCTGCGCAAAGTTTACACTACCATGAGCGTTTCTCAACGGTACGATTTGACCGAATTGATCGGGAAACGGTCTGAATCTGGATAACATGTTCTGTGGATTTCTTACCGTACTATTTAGCATGTCCTCGTGGTACACCACGAGTTCGAGCGGTACCCCTTTGTTTTGACTTCTTTTCACAAACTCTATCCATATATCGCGATTGTAGAACCGTTCGCTTGCTGAAATCATTAACAAGATTACGGGTGGTAGACTAGCACTGTACATCCCTACACGCTTATGTCTCCAGCACCTCCTATTGAAGAGAAAACCATGTGGTCCGCGTCTGCTACAGTAATTACCGCAAAACTTTTTCTTATCGGCATAGTACCAGGTGCACAGGTTTGAATGGACTTTGTTGGATCTCTGGATTGAGAAACCTCTGAGGTCATTGTAGTGGTATATCCTTACCATCATAGATCTTGAATGAAACTATCGATTCCGATACGATACCTGCCTTTATCAATGTCACAGTCCTTGCATATGACCAGGAAGCCGTGTCTGTCTTTCCACGCCAGAGCACACATTTGTTTAAACTTTTCAAAGTCTATATCGGTATTGACGTGGTCACTGTATGCATGGTGAAGGTTTGTTTCGTCTTGTTTGAATAGTACGATAAAGTTGGCATTGTCTCTAACGAGCTGTTTGGGTATATGGCTGTAGGTCTGACCTAGGTAGAATGTGTCAATATTCTTGTGTCTACCCATGGTGAAGTAGTTTCGTATATTGTTATGTTTTTCACAGGCTATGTCGTCGAATATCATTACTGAATTCTGTTTAGCCTCACTCGGGTGTATGACAGATGCATTGTCATCATACGCGTGGTATCCGATCTCTTTCGGCATAATCTTGGATAGTAGCTGGTACTTTGGTTGGTAGAGTGATTTTGAAAACACGTAAACATTTTCAAATCTCAAACCGTTAGGATCTACCAATAGGTTAAACAGTACGTTCGTTTTAACCGCAATTGGACGGTCCAACAATTAATCCGCGAATCGTGTCAGGTAGCAGAGGACCGTTTTTATTTGTACGATTCATACCACCACCTACAAACTCGTCAAAGTTTCTCACTGGTAATTTCACAGATTGACTAATCAGTCTCATTGTCGAAGATAAACTAAGTTGCACATTATTATGACATAGTATATAAAGTAACAGAGCTGAACTGGTAGCCCTCCTGGACGTTGGAGCGCACAGCTGCATCCGCTCCCACGCAGCGGCTGGTGCAGCTGCATCCGGTCCCACGACTGCAGTTGCAGTCACACTCAGTGTGTGGTGATGTCATGCTTGCTCACCCATGTGTCACTGTTTTTATCGAACCCTTGCCATCTAACAAGTACTTTGTCTCCTTTCCGCCTCAACACTTTCTCAACTAGATATACATTACCAGTTTTGGACCTGAGGAGTTCTTGTTCATAAAACCCACCTTTCAATACTTCACCTTTAGAGTCTTGTAGAATGTACGTTACGGGTTTTGTAGGTTTTATTGCATATACTGTAAATACTTCATTTGTCCAGTTAGGCAGATAACCTTTTTTAAAAACTCCTTTGTATTTGCTAATCCTTACCTTATCGTTTAGCTTGAATTTAGTGATTTTAATTTTTTGTTTTCTTTTTGTGGTTTTGTTTAAACGGACAAGGATTTGTTTTACGTGTTTCTGTTTAACGTCTTTTGGTTTCATACCGATTGTTCTGTGGACATTATTATTGTACTCCTTGACTATATCAGATAGAATACTGAACCATTCGTAACTTCCACGTGTCGTGAATTTTCTATACATTTTCTCTTTTAATGTTCTGTTTAGACGCTCTACAATAGAGCTTTTCAGATGTGAGTAGGTCGAGTAAAGGTTTATTTTATATTTGTCCATTAGCTTTTTGACGTGAGTGTTGTACCACTCCTTACCCTGATCAGTCTGAAGGTTTTTCATCTTGTGTTTAGACAGTATAGGTTCTAGTGCATGCGCGACTTCTGCACCGGTCTTGTTTTTTAAAGGAATGGCAAACGCAAGTTTACTAAAGCAGTTTATCATTGTCAATATATACTTGTAACCTTTGTTCACCCTTGAATACGGGATCATCTCTACTAGGTCAGCCTGGTATAGATCATTGAGTCCCTTCAGCGTAACCCTGCGTCTGGGATAGTTTTTCCTAGCCGGTTTGTGCAGTTCTTTCGCTATAGCGTCCATTTTGTAAATGAAGAAAGAAATCTGTATACCGGTATTTATAGCCGTCTAAGTGGTGTGGTTTGGAACACCCACATCGAACACTCGCATGCTCGATGCCCAGGTTAAACAGTATTTGATTTTTAGGGCCAGTCCAGAAGTAACTGGTTGTCGCCCGGTGATCAAATACTGTCCCATCCCTTGTTGCTTAGACAATGGAATAATCGCAAATGCAACGCCCGGTCGTATACTTAAAGAGTTGCCTGTTACACGATGCGCACTCCCATAAACTACGCATTGTGTAAAATGTATCTTTCGTGAAGTAATGCGTTGTCGACACTTCTTCCCAAACAGCTGAACGGTCTCGAGCACACGTATGACAAAGTCTGCGTAGTCTGCCTCCGGCGTAAACTTCTTTGTATCTGGCTACCATTTCAAAGCAGTTTTCAAGATGTTTAGATTTAATTTCCCGACGGATGGATTCGGGGATCTGGTTATATCGTAAGAAGTCAATACGGTGTTGGGCAATTTGCCGCAGACAAAGATCATAGAGGCTCTTTGGGTTCCACGCCATGATTGAGAATGAAGTGCTCTCCCACCACCACCACTGCCTCCACGGTTACTCTCCCACCACCACCGACTCCCCCACTGAGACCTCACACTTTGCACAAATATAGGTGTTTACAGCAATATTTACAATTTTACAGTAATATCAACACTATATACATTTGTAATTTGTCATGGCTGAACCGGTCCATCGCTATCTCCCACACATTCACACTCGATCCCAAGGAATTATGGGGTTTAGTCCACCTGAAGGATCACATTCAAACCCCAAGGCCACGAACCTCTCGGCACATTCACGGCAAGAGTACATCTATGGGGTTTAGCCCGCCTCGTTGCCACACACATTCATACATGATCCCAAGGAATTATGGAGTTTAGGCCACCTGAAGGATCGCAACCACTCTGTCCGGGACCTCAGAGCCTATACACACACACACTCAGGCTTTTGGGTCTGCGAGGGCCGGTAGCAAGCACAGCGACAGGAAAGTGATTTTAGTCTTGGACGCTGTGTGGTAGTGGGGGTACACGGTTGCGAGGAGAGCGTTCAGTCTCGGTCAGTGATGGAGGAGAAGCAGCATCTACTCGAGCAATCGCGGGAGAAGTTAAAGAGGATGAGGGGGAAAAGCATTGACCTACGAAGGTTATTGTTTGTGGTGTCTGTGTTTAGAAGAGTGAAGGAGGCTGTATTTACACCTACTGTAAGTATACTATAATATACTAATATTTAGAAACTTTACTATAGCCATACGGTAGTGTCTCATACTCTCCTTCCCGCTTACGCTTAGGACCAGTAATTTTAAATAGTTTAGTCTCTTCTACGGTAACTATGTTTTTGTCTTTTGTCCGTCTAATACGGTTTTCTGTTATTTCTAGAGTTGGATCCGTTTCACTAAGCACCATTTCTTTTAATTTTTCAAAATTTAGACGTTTACTAGTTTTTAAATTTAGAGTGAGACCTTTTATTTTACAGACTTCAACTAACGAATTTTTATTTGTGGACCACACTAAGTAGGCATAGGTTTTAGGACCACCAGAAACGAATTCTACAATGTATGACCCGGGACCGTAGTCGACCAACTCATCGGTCATCTCCCCGAGGTAGTCACCGGTAGGAACTTTATACATGCCGTTTTTATGTATGTACAGTACACTGTCTGTGTCATAGTAAAGGACTTGAGATTGTAGCTGTTCCAAGTGTTCATACAGTTTTAACCTCGCGTGAGATGTGGTAAAAGCGGCCAAGACGACGTTGACGGTTCTGAGGGACTCGCTAACCTCTTCTATGTTTTGCCAATTTACGAGGAGAACCTCTTCGTTAATTTCTTGAACCGTATTTACTTGTGTCCCGGGACTGGTTAGTAGTTTGAAAAATGTGTCGGGTGATCGTATTATCGATGTCTTTGTCTGGTTCTCTCTCTGTCCGAATTTTCCCCAAAACGAATTTAGCATTAATTTCGCGAGGGAGCGAAGACCCGCGTTCTTTTCAATTTTTGTTTGGTCAAGTCTGATACCTTCATGTTCAAAATATTTTTTAATGTACGTTTCTTTGTCCTGATCAGTGAGACACCAGGAAGGGTAGCCCGATGCCTCCTGTTTAATTTTTAGAAATTTATTTACAAAGTCTGTGAAGAGTCCGCCATCCTCATAGGTCACTACCTCGTATTCCCATAATTCGTACATTTCTAAAATGGTATAGCCTTTTTCTACAGCTTTTCTAATTTCCTGCATCGTCCATGTCCCTGTCAATGCTCTCTCTTCCGTGGTGTGGGCACAGTCACCCGAGTACATGTCCTCCCCACACGTCCTACATAAAACAAACATTAATTTATCGTTCATGCGTGTAGGGAGAACCGGGTGGTACAACTTTAGCGGGGGCAGGACTTTACATTTAAGAAGACCTTCAGCCTGCATGCCTCGCCCCCTACATTCTCTGTCACCCACATAGATTTTAGGATGAGATTTTACATACATTTTAAATTTATTAACAAAAGGATAGAGAGAGCATACGTCCACATACTGTATAGACTCCCCCTCTGCACACTTGTGGTATGTTCTTGCGTTGCCTGTTCTACCACCAAAGAAGGCGTCTCTTGGATTAAGTGGGAGCGTGTTTAGAATTGGTAATGAATTTAGGTATGCCAATCTAGGATCTTTTTTCATTTTCTTAAATTCACACTCCCACATCTCGATAACTTCGTATCCGGAATTTTGGAGTTTAGCTATTTTGGATTTGGTCCTTTCGTACCTCAGATGCAAAGAGTCTGAGGGATCGTCGGGTAAGGGCACTTCCCTCTCGTACTTGTAACATTTAGGGCACCCGTGGAAATAACAACCCTGAAATTCATACACGCGTTCACCGTCAAAACCGTCTACTTTCATACCGGCAATTTTGACTTCTCTTTCCCGCCCTGCATGCTGGATTCGGATGCCACGCTGATCCTCCTCCCAAGTCAGCCACTGCAAAGCGATGGGGGATTGCATGTCAACAAGTCTGTATCCATTGTTAGGGACCAGGCCAATAGTATTGGGTTTTAAGAACTTACGTCTAAACACCAAGTTACAGGCGCTGGCTATGGTGACGGCTTCCATGAACGGGTCTACGTTACATTCTTCGAGAAACATTGCTCTGAATTTTATACACGCCTGCGCCAATATGTCTACATCTGAAATACAATACTCAATAAGTTCTTTTTGGAAATCAAACACTACGTTTTTGTTGACCTGGTCATTATGCCAATTTTCAAAATCTGTATAACTTTTTTCGAACATCGATTCAGGGCAGTAGTATTCCTTGGGTGGGATGGGGCCTACATAGTTTTGGTTTGCCAGAGTGTTAAACAAGTGAGGGAAGTAACCCTTCTTCTTCTCTGGGGGTAGATCAAAGGCTTTGTTGAGTGCTGAGAGGGCCATGGGGAAATAGTTCAGTGAGTCGATAAATCTCACGTTGTCCAATTCCATGAGAATGACTTTGGTGCCACGCATAATTAGCTCTGGAGTGAATTTTGTCTGTTCCAGTACGTACTTTAAGATGAACTGAAAATCAAAGCCCTGGCCGTTATGAGCCATTACACAAACGTTTTTGAATTTTTTTCTAACATCCATCACATAATCCATGAATTTAACTACAGGATCTTGTCTGAAGACTCGAGTACGGGTATTACAATGTTCACAATTTCCACCACCGATACATTTGAAACAGAATTGTTGCGAGACACATAGATTTACTTTATGAACCCTTTTATCGTCAATGTACTCGTCCTGTCTTGTTTCCAGATCGAAAAAGATGAACAGAAAGTCTTCGGTTTTGGGCTTGCCTGTGTCGACTCGCATGTAGCACTGGTGGTTTGGGGCCTTGAAATCATTACAGATTTTACAAAACACTTCCCCGCACACGTGTTTCGATTTACGCTGTTTCAGAAATACGAGTCTTTGACATTGTTTGCATTTATTAACAGATTTACACCGTTCACCCTGGTGAGCCGCGAAACATATTTGATTTTTTAGAGTTATGTTACAATTTGGGCAAACTATTCCTCCATGCTCCTCTTTACAGGGCGGAGAAACTGTCTGACACGCAGGACAGATGTTTGAGCATCTGTGAAAACCTCTGTGGTCGTAAGGGACATGGCACGCCTCACAATAGAAATGGCAAGAAAAGGCTGCAGTCAGACTAGTGATTACATTGTAGTGACCCCTATGGTACAGTAGGTTAATTTTATACAGAGCACTTTCATTATTACCGTTAAAATACACGTCCCTACCCTTACTGTTATAGTTGTAAACTGTAATATTATATTTTTTGAGGTGATCTTGAAATTTTGAAAGTTCGTGGACCCCCGCTCCCTGTTCAGAAATTTGGACCCCGACTTTAGTCATCAGTTTTTGGGCTCTAGAAGTTTGTCGCTTACCCTTGTCCTGCCTTACTGCTTTGAACTGAGGATCTTTTTTGGCGTAAGCTTTTGCTACCACTATAGCTCGGGGCAGACACAGATTGTCCACATTTTCTATCGATACAATACCTGTTCGTGCTTTACATTCTTCGTGAAAATTATTGTACAAGCCAGGTCTTCTGGGACCACCACTACCAACAGGGAGATTGACACGCGTACATTCGACTTTGAACGTATCGGTAGACTTTACAGAGTCCGCGTTACTTTGAATTATCCCCCCGAAAATTTCAAAAAGGATATCGTCTTTGACCTGATCAGCTGGTCGAAATGCCACGTAGCCCGGATCTTTACTTTTTAAATTTAGACTATGAAGTGTAAATCCGAGGTAGTCCGAATCAGTGCAATTTGCTTTCATTTCATTTACAATTTTAGAAAATCCTGCCCTTAGCCAATCGATTTCATTAATGTTTTCAGGGACGGGATTGAATTTAAAGGTGGTCTTAGTACCGTATACCCTATATTTTTTTATGTAAGTCTCGTTTTTACCTAGCGTTTTTACAGGATCCAACTCCATATCCATATATACAGGTTCAGAATCTACTTCAATATTTTCGTAAGACATGTTTAAAACTAAGGATATATATGGTATTATAGAAACGATATTACGTTAGAAAATCAACTAAATGACTAATAAACTTAACTGCTACTAGTGACGATAATTTCTATTTAGATTAAGAAAAATAGTTACAAGAATAGTATTAACGGTAATTGAAATAAGTATTAGTAAAAGTAAAAATATTTTAACGTATTAGATTGAATTATTTTACTCGAGTAATATCAAAAGATCGTAATTGTTTAAATAATTGTGTAAAACTCAGAGCGACACACGTCCTATCTCCCTGACCTCCCGCACGGATCTGACGGGAGAGAGAGGAAGGAGTGCCGGCCTCTCAGGTTCCACCAATCAGAGCGCTTAGATACTATTTACATCCAATCAAGGACGCGCTTATTCCAGCCAGTGGGGAAGCGCGGAATTTTCTTGTTCAGAACTGGCTAACTCAGGTCTATTTATGTTACAGACTTCCTCTGATGACGTCACCACCACATATTGCTATCTGTGTGGCGGGAGTGAAGAGTGCCAATGTGGATAGTTGTTTAGAAATAGTATAATAAATTAGTTTTTACCCAAAAAATGTTTTATTTTAAACTCCTGGAACCCCTATGCTCAGCTCTAAATCATCACACAATAAGGTACGATTCGTCTTTATTTCTCTTGTTTAGTTTACTTTCCCGCCCTTTTTACATTTGAGGTTATGTTCCCCTGTTCCCGCCAATTTCACAATTGAGGTTATGTTCTACTGTTCCCGCCAACTGGGCGCAGCCATATTGAATACGCGGGAAACCAAGAAAGTGAGGTTAGGTTCCCCTGTTCCCGCCAATTCATCATGGGCGCAGCCATATTGGAATTCCCTCCGTCCCTCGTTTCTCCCTCACCGGACCCAACAAATCACCGATTTTACCGAAAAACACCGATTTTCACACCCAAAATCACCGATTTTACAGAAAAAACACAGGTTTTGACACCCCAAATCACCCCAAAACACTAGGATAAGAGTGTGAGCAGGGAATTTCTCCCGCACATGAGGGAATTTCTCCCACACCACTATTTTTTGATCACGTGATACATGGGCGCCGCCATCTTGGATCACGTGACCCCCTCTCGACCAATCAGAGCGCGGGGCTCGATGCGGGCGAGGTCTACTCAAGTGCAACACACTTCATGAGCTGGTATTCGTTCATAGAAATAAAATTCTGCTACTCTGCGTGTCACTTGTGTTTTGTATTTCAGTCAATTGTAAAAAATGTTGCCTTCCTGTAGCGTTTTTAAAGCTACATTGGTTTATTTTTTTAATTAAAACTTAAATTAAATGAAAATTTTTCGAACGAAATATTGAAATTTAATTTTAAATAAGATTGTGAGAGGTTAGGATAAAAACGAATATGTAATCCTTTGGCAAGTTAGTACTGGTAGTTTTAAATTGTTAGGAAGGCGGTTCACTGCCTTGAATTGATCAGATTGTCTTGTTACGGCTATTGTTCTCCTAGTTGGATACAGCTGGGCCAATGAGAGAACACCGCGGATGTCCATCAGAATTGGTGGGAAGGGGAAGTATATATGCGCCAGCTCATAATTTTCGCCCTTCTTTTGGTAATTTTCGTGAATTAAGTTGATTACAGTGCGCCGTGTTTCTAAACTTTTTTCCGCGGGGGATTTTTAGGTAAGCACCAAATTTGTGATTGTTAGAGACAATTGTACGTTATATTGAAATAGTCTTCTAGATCTGATATTAAATTAATTTTGTTTTCTTTTTTATAGGAAAAAATTAAATTCATAGAAACTACAGAGCAATCTGCATAATTGATTCTCGATGAACAATAAAGCATAACAGAATCATACAAGTTACATTTGGTTCAAACTTGCAAGAAAAGTGAATTAAAATTGAACTTTGTCAATAACTTTAATTGAAATTTGGAAATTTAGTAATTTATTAATATTTAATTTGAACTGTTTTATTGTGAATTGTTAATTGGTAATTAATTGAACTTTAATAATTGTTTGAGGGAGTTGTAATCTGAATTGCAGAGACTCGAAAGTTAAGGTTCAACTAGTAGAGAGAGAAGTTTAAATTTTATTTTTGAATTTTGAGTGAACTTAGAAGTGGATTTTTTTATTTTAGTTTTTTCCAAGTGGTATTTGATTTTTATTTGAAATCTTTATTATTTTAAATTAGAAGAGAGCTCTGATTTTTAGTTTGATATATTTGATTAATATTTTTGTTTCTTGCCAAAGGACCTTTTAAATTTACTAAACGGTTTATCAATTCTATGTGGAAAATAGAGTGTAAAATTCTGAAACATTGAACTTATTAATTTGTCAGTGTAAAATAAATCCTTTATTTTTATTTAGAACTGTAGTTTTTATTTTAAACAAACCAGATAATATTTAATAGTTATCAATTTATAAATAAATTGTACTGAGTATTTACTCGGATCTTACTAATCAAACGATATTTTATATCGTCATGGATGTCTC